>NW_024582705.1:414599-428688 GCF_018398535.1 Haplochromis burtoni | reverse complement strand
TGTAAGTACAGTTGTACTTAAATTGAACTGCTCATATACCTTACCATATACGGACCATACCATATACCTTTAACATTTCAAAAAACATAAAAAGCGGCTAATCCAAATGGCAGTCAGTTAAGCGTGAAAAAAGGAGGAAAAACACGAGCATGTACTGTATCAGTCAAAAGTTTGGACACACTTTGCCTTCACTGCTTCTATTAGCCTTAGTTAAAGGCCTCAGATCCTAACCAAACAGAGCTTTCTTTGTGTGCCCATCATAATCCTGGAAACACTTCCAAAAGAAGTGTATTAACAGTTTTACTCTCTCATAAATAAAGGTTAAACATTTCTGGCAATTAAAGACAATTGTACAGAATTTTTAGAAAACCTTTAATTAGTACAATACAGGCTTTCTTGTCTGTAGGCAGCTAACATCCATGTGCTAAAGGAAAGGGTTCCTTAATCAGTTGTTTTAGTTAAGTAGCATAATATGACTTTTTTTTTTCTTTTCCTTTTTTTTACAGCACAAGGTTATCCCAGGCAACCTGGAGGCCAGTGATGAGACTTTGGAGAAGGAAGCAGGAAGTGACATGAACAAAGTGTAAGTCGTCCACTTTTTTTTAAGCACAGGTAATGTGTTTCAGTTCTGCTTGAATATTTCTTGTTAAATGTTTTATATTGTAGGCTGGATATGACACAGGAGCTGTTGGATTACCTGGATGCTGGACTCAAGATGGCTGACACAGGTTAGTCCGTTAGGAGGGTCATTATATCTGTCTGTCTGTCTGATCAGTCGCTCAATACTTTCTGACATTAATTCTATTTATAAAGCACATTTAATAACAACAGAGAGTTGACCAAAGTGCTGTACAAAGTAATAATTAAGCAGTGACATTAACATCAACAACAGCTAAGAAAATTAGGATAAAAAGAATTGGTAACTCTCGTGCAGTATCAAAAGCCAAAGTGGAAAAAATATGTTTTAAGATGGGATTTAAAAGAGTGACAGTTGGGGCCTTTCTAATGTGGAGAGAATAGAATAGAATAGAATTCAACTTTATTGTCATTGCACATGCACAGGTACAGGGCAACGAAATGCAGTTTGCATCCATCCAGAAGTGCTTTCTGGAGAGGTAGATCGTTCCACATTTTCTGCGGCACAACCACAAACGCCGATCCCCTCTATGAACCATCCTAGACTTGTGTAAGATAAGGAGTATATGATCACTTGATCAAAGGGCTCTAGAGGGCGTATAAAGCTGCAAAAGGTCAGACAAATAGTCTGGTGCCTGGCCATTTAGCGCTTTATAAGTCAAAAGTAAGATTTTAAATTTAATTCTAAAACTCGCTGGAAGCCAATGAAGGGAAGCAGGCACTGGAGTAATATGTTGGTGTCTCTTCACAAGAGTCAAAAGGAGGGCTGCAGCATTTTGTACAAGTTGTACTGCAAATGTTGTACATTACTGTAGTGTGTCGTGTTTTCTGCACCACGCCTACTGGAGATTCCTTGAAATAATACGCCGTAGTTTACCTAAAAAATAGATAGTTTGAACCAACACATTAGTGTTCATTCTGTTCTTCAGCAAGTTAAAAACCACTAATCAAATTCCCTAATTTGGCTTTAATGCCAAATAGTATTTCGCCAGGTGGAGGCCAACCAGGCCAAATCTACAACTCCAGCTGGGCAGTGCAGACTGATCCCACTCATACCTCTCATACAGGACTGCAGCTTTCTCTATCACTTCTGTGTGCGATTGTTGTTTAAGCTTCACAGCCGTGAGTGAAAAACAAATATTTATTTATTAAAATAAATCATGAGATAGTCAGCATTATTTAAAAAATGCCTTAAATCAATCATAACCTTTTCGTCACAGGCATTTCTCCAGATGTTCTTCTTGGACACAGAGACCGGTTCCGTGATCTGTTTATGAGGTGAATTATTTATTAGAGAAACTCACTAATCTATTTAACAGGAACAAAGTAAAATACATTTGCTGTTTAAGTGGTAGCTAAAACCTAATTTCCATTACAATGAAAAACATGTAAATAAAAATCTGAAAACGACAAAGAATGACAGTGACCTTAAAAGAAGAGGTCTGACACTGACTGTTATTTTTTTTCTGTAGCCTCACACAGTTCTTTGACAAAGCCAGAGAAATGGAGTTCTTTAAAACTTTCATCCAGATCCCAGATCTCCCAGATGTAAGTGCCACAGATTTCTTTTTTTTAACATTTACGTGCTTTGCTCCTTCTGTTTTTGTGCCTTTTGTGTATGTTAATTGTATCATTGCCCCTCAGGCTCCTCCAAACTTCCTCCGAGCCGCTGCCTTGGCTGAGTACAAAAAACCAGTAGTAGTGACGCCAAATGAGGAGCATCATGAGGAGGAGGAGGATGTGGAGCCACAACCAGAGTTTAGAGAAGCTTCTCAAATGCCACAGGTATGGTACATAGTTGTCAGAAGATATGGTACTTTGAAATTCCACCAGCTTTGTGTGGTGTCAGTGCTGATATGTAGCTTTTTATCAAACCAGTACTATCTGCTCAACCAAATGAGAACCCCTGATTCTTCAGTGGAGCAGAGAGAAATGGAAAATGACAGTCTGAAGAGAGAGCTAGATGTTCTGAAACCAGAATTACAGATCTTCAAGAATGAGGTAAATGGGATAAGATGACAGTGTTGGAGTGGCTGGTCACGTAAATCTGAAAACCCTTCCTCTATGCAGTCAGCCATGGTCCTTCTATATGATGGCTAAGAGGATGCTAACTGTAGCATCCTCTGCTTTGTGATTGGTGATATTGATACATTGTGATCATTGTGCATTCATTAGGACTTGTATATTGAAAGTCATATTGAAACATTACCAAGTTTATGTTCAAATGTCTCATTTACAGCTTGTAATTGTAAAATGTGTTTGTTTCTGTGTTGTTCACAAATTAACCAAAACAGCAAGACAAGAAGTCCTTGTCAATAATTGTAAGTTTCTTCTTCCTTCCCCAGGCTCAGAGGTGTGTAACAGAGTTAAAGAGTCAAGTGAACCGACTGCAGGCTGAGGTCGAGGAGCAGCGCACCCACAAGCAGATGGCAATGGTTGAAAACGAACACCTGCGCATGGAAGTGGAGGCTTTACGAAGCGCTAATGTGGCTAACATCGGGGCACAGATTGGATTCAAGGAGGCAGATGGTGAGAGTTCAGATGTGAGCATGCAGCTGAATTAGCAATACAAAAAGAGCTAAAACTGAGTAAAAAGGTGCATCTTCTTCCTAACTACACAGGCAGAGCTCAAGCAGCAGAGCTTCGTTTCACTCAACTTAAAGAGAGACATGCAGAGCTGGTTAGCAGCCATGCTGACCTAATGAAGAAGGTAAATTGCAGTTTCTTTTATGTTTATATTTAACTTCCTTAGCTGTCGCCTTTTAAAAATTGAAATTAGAACGTTGAACCACATTGTTCAACTCAATTAATGATAGAGATAATTGGAGATGGTGATAGTTGAATTTTGTTACCTTCTTACAGACCCCATCCTGCTGTTTTCCTGTGTTTCTCATTTTTGTAGCAAGCTGAGGTACCTTTACCTTCTTAGTTATTATGGAATGTATTTTAATCATGTGCAGAATACAGAAACGGTGAAGATTATGTCAAGCACCAAACAAGAGCACGATGATTTGCAGAGGGCTAAATATCAGCTAGAAACTGAGCTGGAAAATCTACGACGGGAGAAAAGCAATGTGGTAAGACCTGCATCAGACATAGTTTTGTGTTGATGAACAAAAGCTGTTGTCACTATTGATCTTTTCTTTCTTTCTTTTTCTTTTTTCGTCCTGATCAGATGAATCAGCAGCAGATGGAGGTGGACCGCCTGAACCAAGAACTGCTGGAGCAAAGAGCAGAGCTTGCCACCTTGCGCAGTACTCTGGAGAGTAAAGAGAAGGTAAGACTATAATATGACCACAGATTTCATGGCAGAACACATCTATTTTTAGACTTTTGGGAAAACCCTTGTTGTTCTTTCAGCTGCTCCTTTCAGGGGTTGCCAGAGCTGGCCATCTGCCTCCATCTCAACCTGTTCCAAGCATCCTTCTCTGACACACCAACCCTCTGCATGTCCTCCTTCACTACATCCACGAATCCTTTGCAGTGGTCCTTCCTCTTTTCCTCCTGCCTGGCAGCTCTAAAGTTAACAACCTTTCTCCAATATAGCTTCTAGCCCTCCTTTGCATATATCCAAACCATCTCAGCCTTGCCTCCCTAACTTTGTCTTCATAATGGTCGAACTCAATGTACTAATTTCTCTGATATAGTAATTCTAATCCTGTCCATCCTCTTTACCCCTAATGAAAAACGTAACATCTTTAACTTTTCTACCTCTAGCTTGTCCTCCGGACTTTTGCTATCCTTCTGTCACTAATTGTCCCTGACATTTGTCTCCACCCTGCCTGCAGTCTCTTCTTCCCTCTCTTGTGCTTGTCTGTTTATGTGAATTGTTGACCCCAGTTATAAAAAATTCATCTACCATCACTATTGCTCATTGCAGCTTCACCTTTACTCCTGCTTGACCTCATCTGTTAACCTGTCCATCACCATTGCAAACAATAAGGGGCTCAGAGCCAATCCCTCATGTAGTCTTGCCTCCATCTTGAACCCATCTTTAACATCTACCACACACCTAACTACTATCTGTCGTCGCATATATCCCATCCTCACATACTTCTCAGACTCATCCTATAGTACCTGGGATAGGCTCTAGAGTGTTGAAAGCATCTTGGTGCCTGATAACCAATGCCAAAAACACATTGGGCATTGAGTTCTCATATGAGTATGAGTTCTCAAGATGTCTTTGTGTTTCTTTAGGAGGGATCTCAGGTGAGCAGCAGTTTGACAGCTCTGCAGGCTGAGCGGGAAGTGCTGCTACGCTCTGCAAGAGAAAAAGATGCAGAGCTTACCACTCTGAGACAACAGGCACAACTGCAGCAGAGCTCCCTGGACTTGGAGAGAGACAGGACCAACCGAGAGCTGGAGGATCTGAGAGCTCAGCTACAGCAGCAGGTCTGAAACACGCATCACTAAAAGGTCCAGAGTGAAATACAACATGGTCTTTCACAGGGCTAATGATATTAATATATCAATAATGTATTAGCTCAGGAATAGACTGCCAACCTATCCAGGGTTTATCCCTCCTCTTGCCCTGTGACAGCTAGGTTAGGTACCCAACCACAACACTGAATTGAATAAGTAGCAGAGGATGAATGGAAAGATTTCGTCTTCAGGCATTGCAAAAAATGTCCACACTTTGGTATTTTGATATCTGTAACGCTTTGCTTATGTGTTTTCTCTGTAATATTGTAGGGTCTTTACATTACAGTTCAAAGCACTATGCAACTTTTATTGTGATTTGGTGCTATATAAATACAATAAAATTGAATTGGCTCAGTAGCTTCGTTTAAGACATGTTCAAATATCAATTCAGTTTTAACCTCTTTATGTTAAACTACATTATAAAATCATACTTACTCCTTAGAGCTATAAATATCCAGGTATCAAGCCATGTTAGTGATCTTTAAATGAACTTTCCAAACTGGTTGAGTGCTCCATTAACTTGGCATGACAGTCCTGTAACACTGTCAGACTTTTAAAGCTAAGATTAAAAGCCTCAGAACCAGATTTCTATTCCACATATTGTCTCCCTCCTATAGCCTCTGTACAACATCTGTAACACTGCGTGTAAAAGGACTGCCTGACCTTTGTCATGATATTGGTTGTTCAGCCTTGAACCACTTAGGCCCATCTTTCTTTTTACTTCCTT
Source organism: Haplochromis burtoni (assembly GCF_018398535.1). Lineage (NCBI taxonomy): Eukaryota > Metazoa > Chordata > Actinopteri > Cichliformes > Cichlidae > Haplochromis > Haplochromis burtoni. The sequence goes on along the minus strand of NW_024582705.1, from coordinate 422,903 downwards.
ATCAAACACAGCTCTGTCTTGTGTTTACTTTTACTTTATTTGCCTCATTGATGATTGTGTTTTTCTTTGCTGTACTGGAAGCATTTATAATTGCCACAAAAGTGCCCCTAAACTTGTTGTATAATATAATTCTGTCTGCTTTTGTGTGTCTTCTGTGTTTCCTGTAGCTTGCCATAAATGCAGCACAGAAGTTGGAAATTGACAGGCTCAAGCGAGATTTGGAATCCACACGAGCAGAACTGACACAAGCAAACAACATCCTGCAAAGCAAAGAAATGGTCAGAACATTTAGATCAAAACTGCTGTAAACGTATTTTCTAGCATCTACAAGCCTTGAAGATTATAAGATAAGACTTATTTGTAAAGGAAAAACGTTTTTAAAATCTGTTTCTCAGAGTGGTACCCAGCTAAACAACACACTGGCAGGGCTGCAGGTGGAAAAGGAGGGGTTGCTGCGTATGATGCGGGAACAGGAGGCTGAGCTGAAAACCCTCAGACAACAAACTCATCTTCAACAGTCCTCTCTAGAGCAGGAGAGGCAGAGGAGCAGCATGGAACTGGGAGGCTTACATGCCCAGTTACAGCAACAGGTCCAGTTTTCTGTTTGTCACTCTATTTTAAGACTTTATAACTGACTAATTATTAACTTCGTGTGTATGTGTGTGTGATAAATCAGGCTTCTCGTGAAAGTCAGCTAGCCCAGAAGCTGCAGGAGGAGCAGTTTTGTCTGCTACAGTGTGCAGTGGTGGAAGCTGAGGGCATCATACTGGACGCTGTGGCCAAACTGGATGACCCTATACATGTCCGCTGCATCAGCTCTCCTGGTAAAATCACTATTATTTTCCCTCCTCAAAGAAAATCCCTTTAAAAAGAGTTTTTAAAAAAAATTTTAAGGACGGAAGCTTTTTATTTATTTGCATTCAGTTGCCCATGTGTTTGAAAAGTGTGCAGTACATTATATAACCAAAGAAAAGCCATAGAATAGGCATTTTAATACAAAAACAAAACAAACTGAATAAAATCAGCAAACCTCTATTCTAAGACATTAATAAATATTGACATTGGTTCATCTGTTTGAGGAAACACACGAAGAAAGTAAACACATGGCTGATGCCTTTTAAATTTCAGAGATGACTGAAGTTCTTCATATAACTCATAGCATTCAATAGCAACAGCAATCTTCAACACAGATTTTAATGGAGGCAAAAGCAGATGTGCACATTATGATATGGAAAGACATGGCAAAAAAAACCCTCCACTGAAAATAAAGATTCAGTCTACACACACATTTAAGGATTCATCATGATGGAAAACTATAAGTTGTTACTTCAGCACTGCTACACAAAACTTTATACAATAAATTAACATGGTAACCAAAAATCTTTAATCCTCAGACCTTGCCATTTTGCTTTTCCATACAGTTTGTTTTTGATCAGTTCTTTGTGTTTGACAGATTATTTGGTGAACCGAGCGGAAATCACCTTGAATTCTATTGACAAAATGCAGCAGAGCCACTTGGCCTATCTGGGAAACAGTAATGGTACGTTGGGAATTGTGGGTTTGTTCAGTTCAAGTCAGGTACATCAACTGATTAGTTTGTTTAATCCTTCCCTGTTCTGTCTAGATGCCAGTGGTTTGCTAAGAGCAGTCACACAGTTTTCCCACCTTGCTGCTGACACAATTGTTAACGGATCGGCAACATCTCACTCAGCCCCTGTCGACCAGGCGAACTGTAAGAAACGTACATAGTTGTTGTAACTGTCGTAACACTTGCTAAATATTTTCTACACAGAAAGTTGAATGCTGTGTGTTGGACTCATACAGATCTGACTGACAGCTGTCGGGACTGTGCCAATCACTGCCTTCACTTCTTGAAGGATTTGAAGATTCAGGCGAGTTTACAGCGAGCAGACCCGTCTGCAATACGCTATACTGTTCAACGCATCCTCGCTGTAGGACAGGTGGGACTGAATTTATATTTAACCAATTAACAAGACAGTATTGTGTGTATGTATGAGTGTGAGAGAGAGAAATTGTCAAGTGTGCATGTGTAAAATTGAAAATGAGGGTGGGCGAGCAGTGAACTGCTCCCTCCATGACCATGTTTCCATGTTATTGAGATAATGGCAAGAAAAGTGCCAACTTTTTTGCAGGTTTCCAAAGATCCTGAACTTGACCTCTCAATACTCGCTACTGAGACTCATGTTTGCTGTAACTGTGTGACTCTTGTTTAGGATTTGCGTCCGAAAGGGCATGATGTGCTAAAAGAAGAACTAGGAAGCATGGTGGACAAAGAGATGCTCGCCACATCTTCCGCCATTGAAGAGGCTGTCTTGCGAATGGATGTAAGAACAAACATCAGATAATTTATAAAATATATATATATAAGATCTTTTTGATATATCAAAAATAAGCATTCTCTACTATGACCTGTCTACGCAAAGCTACTGTTCTCTGAATTATATTTCTATCATTTATCTCACATAGACATCTGTTCTTTCTTTTTTTTTTTTTCATAGGAAATACTGAGTCAGGCAAAGAAAGACAATACTGGTGTCAAACTGGAGGTCAATCAGAAGTAAGAAAAATCCTAAAGAATCATCATAAAATTATTTATTTCTGTGGTGGTTATTTTCCTCCTCTCTTACTTACAATCTGTGTGTTTGCTTCATCACAGTATCCTGGGATCCTGCTCAGACCTGATGAAGGTAAGAAAGTGGGCAATATTCAAATAATTTTGAACTTTAGTTAACTCTTGTTTCCTGTATTTACTGTGGTGCCCTCTCTTCTCTCCAGGCTGTTCACATGCTGGTGACTGCTGCTACTGACCTACAGAAAGACATTGTGGAAGGAGGAAGGGTAAGTTGATGTCACCCTAAAGATAAAATTCCAGGACAAGTTCAGACATTCTGTCTTTTTATTCATCAAACACGATGCAGAATGGAAAAAATGTGGGAAAAATCATGATTATCCTTTATTATTATTACCTTATTCTTCTTCACATTAACATGTAAAAGTGGCCTTTTTAGAGCTAAAAGCTCTCGAGCAAAATTGTGTGTGAGTGGGGCTTACAGACGTGTGTGTGTGTGTCAGTCCAGTCTCTGAGTGTTCAACAGTCTGATGGCTTGGGGGAAGAAACTGTTTCGCAGTCTGGCAGTGAGGCCCTGAATGTTCTGGTAACACTTGCCAAAAGGCAGCAGAGTGTGTGTGTGAGGGGTCCGTGGGGTCTTCCACAATGCTGAGTGGGTGCGAATAGTGTCTGTGATGGAGGAAAGAGAGGCTCCAATTATCTTCTCCATTGTGATACCATTTGAACAACTAACAGTCTTACCTATAAATTTCAATATATCCAGTGTTTTAGCATTTTGCTAAATTTTGGCAATGAGCAAGAAGCAGAATCTGCAGTTGGTGTTTTATTGAGTGACCCATTTGTTCCATTTGTGCTGTCAGGGTGCAGCAACTGTTACTGAATTCTATGCCAAAAACTCTCGCTGGACCGAAGGACTCATCTCTGCTTCCAAAGCTGTGGGCTGGGGGGCCACACAGCTGCTGTAAGTTCAGAAATTTATCAAAACCCACTTACTGATTGATATTCTGAACAATACAATTTGTAAATAATAAATAAAACTGTAAATGGATGGTTTACTTTCATGTTTAGGGACTCAGCTGACCGGGTTGTGGGTGAAAAAGGCACATATGAGGAGCTCATCGCCTGTTCACATGAGATTGCTGCAAGCACTGCTCAGCTAGTTGCTGCTTCCAAGGTACAAACTTATGTCAAACATATTCGTGTTGGTTTGTTAGGTATCAACATACAAAGTCATGTTCAGGCTCTCGAATCTTGAAGAAATGTGGAATTAAAAAAAAAAAAAAAAGTACCATCACTCCTCTGTTAAATTAACAATACTGTGAAAACACATTTGCCCTCTGCCTGATTTCTTGTGTTTTTGCATATTTTCCCAATTACATGTTTCAGTTTATCAAACAAATGTTAATATTGGGTAAAGATAAACCAAGTAAATACAAAATCCAGTTTTAAATAATGATTTTATTTATTAAGGGGGAAAAAACTACCAAAATCTAGCTTGAAAAAGTCATTTAAGCCTAATGTGTGTGAAGGTCATCTAGGAGGAGCATATGCTGCAGAACTTATAAGGCTGGTGTCAGATGCATTCCCTAACACTGGTGAGCCAGCAATGTAACTCCTTGTTGCTGGTTTCTATCTACTGCTTCAAGCTCTGGAAGTTGCATGTAAGTGGGAATGTGCACAGGAAGCTTTAACACTTAATCCCTCACCTGCAACCACATCTTATGCTTGTACTCCTACCACAGAAATTAAACCTTCTCAGCTATGGTGTCTATCAAACATGACCAGTCTCACTCATATTCATCTGTTGGACCAATTTATGCTATAAAGCATCTAGTCACATAAACCCAAGTTCACTGCAGCAATTGGTGGAGTCCCTGATTTTAAGCCCTATGGGAGTGTCCCCAAGAGGGTCAGGGACCCCCTGTTGATCCTCTACCTAATCACATGAGCCAATGAGTGAAAATGGGTGTGGGTCGCAATCAGCCAAGGTTTTAGGTGAATTGGAGCGATCATGGCTCAAGAGTTGGCAGTTGGTCTTTTAATCGGAAGGTTGTCGGTTCGAGCCCCGGGTCGGACAGTCTCGGTCGTTGTGTCCTTGGGCAAGACACTTCACCTACCGCCTACTGGTGATGGCCAGAGGGGCCGATGGCGCGATATGGCAGCCTCGCTTCTGTCAGTCTGCCCCAGAGCAGCTGTGGCTAGATCTGTAGCTTGCCTCCAGCAGTGTGTGAATGTGAGAGTGAATGAATAGTGGAATTGTAAAGTGCTTTGAGGGTCTCGAAAAGCGCTATATAAATGCAATCCATTATTAATCCACTGTGAAACCTAGTCCCAACCAACTATTGATTTACTGAGATGAAATGGATCAAAGGAGCTGGTTCCACAGAAGAGGGGCCTGAAAGCTGAAGGATTTACCTCCCCTTCTACTTTTAAATATCCAAGGAACCACAGGAATACCAGCAGTCTGAGAGTGAAGCTCTCAATCTGGATTTAACAGGGAGCCAATGAAGAGAAGCCAAAATGGCAGAAATGTTTCCTCTTTCTAGTCCCTGTCACTTTTCTCTTTTCTGGGTCAACTGAAGGCTTTTCTGGGAGTTTTTAGAACAACCTGATAATAATGAATTACAGTAGTCCAACCTGGAAGTAATAAATGCATGAACTCCTTCTACATATTTGTTTAATATGCATTTTGAAGGATATATCCAGGTCAAAAATGACTCCAAGAACAATCTAGATAGACACCATGTTTCTAAGATGTTTTATAGAGCAGAGTACAGTTACTTCAGTTATATATGAATTAGCCTCTTCAATATTAGAAAAACTTCTCAGTATTTTCAACTTGAATTGTTGCATACATGTCATGTCAAAGTAGGTGAGGTAAACATGGTCGTGGATAAAATGAATTTATTGATACTGATATAATAACATATTTGTGGACTATAAGTTACTAGCTGTTACTATCAAACTTAATATAATTAATTAAGGATTTTTTCTTTTGTCTGAATTTTGGCGCCACCTGCATCACAGTTAAAGTACTGATAACCTATATTTGGTCTATACCTGGACAAGAGTGAGGCTATCCAGTTTTTGTTTTTCGTTTTTTTAACAAACAACAAAAGTGAGCTGGATCATATGATCCACTGAAGGAGAAACATGGATTATCAGAATTTAAATACAACAGAGTTCCTTTGGCATGATTGTAAACATGATGTTCACGCACAAAAACTCTCCAGTGTGGCTAAAACAAGAGGAGTGGGCTAAAATGCCTCCACGGAAATGTGGTTTAAACTACCAGGTGAACAAACACTTGACAACAAACAAACACTTCACTATATTTATCAAAGGGCAAAACGAATTGGACATGTATCAGCAATAAACTGTTGTCAGTGCAAGTTAAAGCAGCTGATAGTGGCATACATATATGCCAAATGGGCTCCAAATGCCAATCGACAACAGTGTCATTAAGCACAATGTTAGAAACATAAAACATAAAGGTGATAAAAGAATGTGTGCAATGCTCTACATTCAAGGGAAAGAACATCATACCAAGCATGAAAATAAAGGAAAAAAGTATCCACAGCATTCCTTGGTGTTCCACCCTTCATTCATTCATATCTCTCTGGTTTTAGCAAATTTCTTAACAAAAGAGATCTATTAAAGGCTATTTTAAGGTACTAGGTTAAATATGCCAATGTTTAGTAACAGTTCTTTTTACACCTTCAGATGAATGTTCGGGGGTCAATAGGTCACTCTTCACTACATCTTTAACTCTGTCCAAACCATCCTCAAGTACCTTATAGCTACAGGTTTTCTCTGAAATTATTATACACACAGATGCGTTACTCAAAATTGTCATTACTGAATGTTCTTCTCAATCTTTATAGCTGAATGAACAGAAAGCTGTTTTTGCATTATGGTGAAGCTACTAAAATGTACAATTGCCTTTCTATTTGTTTTCTATAAATACAAATATGAAGTGATGTTTGATGTTTTGTTTTTTCTTTTTCTTTTCTTTTTTCAAGCAAGTACACCATGGAATGAAACAGATTCACTATTGTCCCGTGAAAATTGCACAGTTGCGCATTGATGATTGTTGCTTTGCTACATTTTGGAAGGAATTTAATTCTTCTTAGCCTTTTTGCTTTTATGTGACAGTGGAAGTTGCCGGTTACTTTCCAAATTTGATTTCTCAATGAAACCAAAAGATATGTTTTTTTATGAAGTGAAGTTTCCCTTTTAAGCCTTTCAGGTTTAAAGGGAAACTTCACTTCAGTGACTGAGTCTCAAAGAGGTAGAAATAGCCATTATTACATTAAAACCTAGAACAAAGACAAAACATGCATACAGCTCTGTGACTTTATGTAACTACTTAGAACCACCTGGTCACCCAGTTACATCCTTTGAAATGTGCCTGCTCTGTGCCCATACATGCACCACATAGTGAAAAACTGTCCTTATGGAAAACAAACTTACTGCTACTCATTCCAGGTAAAAGCTGACCGCAACAACAAGAAGCTGAATACGCTGCAGCAGGCCTCAAGGCATGTAAATGACATGGCTGCTGTGGTCGTCACCTCCACCAAACATGGGCAGCAGCAGATCTCTGACCACGGTGAGAGGAGAAGCTCATATTGCAAGAAAATAGCTGATGCTTCACATTTTTAGTAACCCTTTATAATAACAGCATAGTTTTGGCTAAAAATGGCAGCATACATGTAAGCAAACAATAAATCTATACAACTTGGTGAGTGTAAGTTTAACACTTACTTTAGCCCCTTTTTTGGCCTCTTATTTCTGACACTTTCTGCTGCTTAATACTTAACTGTGTTAAACAGCGAGCCAACCTGTCTACCACTGAGCATAGCATAGCTGAGTTAGCCTACAGCTTTAAGGCTTGTGAGGGTTTTTTGTTCATCTATCTCATTAGTCAGTTTGATCAGCAGCAGTTTAGCATAAAATCAACCAGACTAATCAAAATGTTTAAATGCTTAAAGTAACCATGAAATTGGCTGATTATTCTATGATGCAGCTTTGACACTCCAGCTGATATTGTTGCCTTTACAGGCTTGATGGACTTCTCCGGCATGTCTCTGATCAAGCTTAAAAAAGAAGAAATGGAAGCTCAGGTCAGACTAACATGTCTCTGAATGGATTGTTTAATTGTTTGTCCTTATGTGCAACTTGCTTGTTGTTCTGGATCATGTATAAGACAAGTTAAGCCACCTTTTAAAGAAACAGTATTGTGACTATGTGAAATCAATGTAGTTAAAAACATGCAATGACAGTTTTGGATCTTAGACTAGGTCATTGGGTTTTTAGACGTCTGGAAGCCATTGCCAGATCTTGTGCTCTTTGAATCTTTCAGGTTAAGGTGCTGCAGCTGGAGAGCCAGCTGGAACAGGAGCGAGTACGCTTGGGGGAACTGAGGAAGAGGCATTACGAGCTTGGTGTGTCAGGGGATGAAGGGGATGGAGTTGATAGCTTCCCACCACCGCCACCACCTGCTCTGCTTGACTCCACTGCAGTGCCCCAGTCCTTTGCACAGACACAACCTTATTCAAACACCCCAGGTTTTTCACAATCAAATCCCTTTGCATCGAATCAAACACAGTCCTCCTCTCTGCCACAGTCTTACACGCCTTCTCAGACCTACACGCCTTCTCAGACCTACACGCCTTCTCAGACCTACACGCCTTCTCAGACCTACACGCCTT
>NW_024582705.1:337666-414579 GCF_018398535.1 Haplochromis burtoni | reverse complement strand
TACACGCCTTCTCAGACCTACACGCCTTCTCAGACCTACACGCCTTCTCAGACCTACACGCCTTCTCAGACCTACACGCCTTACCAGCCCTATATCCCACCTCAGCCTTTCACACCATCTCAGCCCTACACTCCAAACCAAAGTAACTTAAATCCTCACTCTTATTCATTGTCACAACCCTCACAACCCACATCCAGTCCTGCTCAGCCTAAACAGACCCAGGCTGCCTCACATAACAGCACAGAGCAACACACCAAACTAAGCCTAAAAAAACCAAATATCTTTACCAAATCTGGGAACTTGCTGAAGAATGCGGTGAGTGCTTCTCTTACTAAAGTTTTATAATCATCTTATCCCAAGGATATTTGGAGTAGGTGGTGTTTACATGCGTCCTGTTTTTCTTCTATTGGCAGTTCAAACGGGGTGAACATGGAACAGGAGAATCTTGAAGCTGACTGAGGAAGAATCTGACTTAAAGATTTAAGCTAATCACTTTTTTTCCTCACTAGAGGAAAAAAAAAATGCTTTCATATTTTGGAAACACTGACTTTTACCTCTACATGTATCACTTGTTAAGGCTCCTGAAAATGTTGTGTTAGAGGAATTTCAAATCAACATTTCTTTGTGCTCTTAATTTGGAAATTAAATGGTAATATTTGAATTATAACACTGATGGCTATATTAAAAATGAGATAATTGTCTGAAATAAAGTTGTATTGTTCAGTTTTCTTTAGGTTTTCTATTCACAATATTTTAATCATTTTGTGATTGGATCACATTAACGACAACAGCACTGGATGAGTGTCAGACATTAACCTTCAAAAATGTTTGGTGGCAAAACAGCTTCCGCCACGAAGGCTCCGTTATCCAGGCATATCCTACCAGGAGGACTATATGCTGCAGAACTTATAAGGCTGGTGTCAGATGCATTCCCTAACACTGGTGAGCCAGCAATGTAACTCCTTGTTGCTGGTTTCTATCTACTGCTTCAAGCTCTGGAAGTTGCATTTAAGTGGGAATGTGCACAGGAAGCTTTAACACTTAATCCCTCACCTGCAACCACATCTTATGCTTGTACTCCTACCACAGAAATTAAACATTCTCAGCTATGGTGTCTATCAAACATGACCAGTCTCACTCATATTCATCTGTTGGACCAATTTATGCTATAAAGCAGAAAGTCACCTAAACCCCTCCTACCAAGGAAAAGAGTGGTAGCAGATGCTGAGGGCCAAGTGTCTGACGCCACTGATACTAAGGCGCACCAACAGGTGCTGCCACCTGCTTATGAACTCCCAAATGCTATGTGAATGCTGTTGTTGAGAACACTGCCAAAATCTGTTTAGATAAGAGTCAGACATATTAATTTACTCAAGGTCAACAGTAATAAAACGGCTCTTGGTTGCAGCTCCCATGGCCCTAATCTGGAAGACTATTCATTGATGTAGACAGTTGCACCATCTGGCTATGCCCAGAAATTTGCCACCTGGGTGTCGTTCTGGACTCAACACTTTCTGTCTAGATGCATATCAAATGTGTCGCCAAAGCAGTACGTTCCCACCCAATGAACAACTCTTGACTTTAGCCACCCTCCCTCACTCTGTAAAAGAGACCCGTATCTCGTTTTTTCTGGCCTTGGATGTTGGGGTGCTCCGGGATGTGGTTGCAGTAGGCCCACTTATTCCCACTGTGTGGCAGGGTAGTATGGGGAATTGAGATACCTACTGAGCCAGTTGGAGCCTACTCTCCTTTCTCGCCTTCTCAAGTTTTACATCCCAGCACCCACCCTCTGTTCATACACACATCAACATGGATGGATGTGTATTTTTGTGCATTGTTGTGTTTGTGTGGCCAGTATATGTCTATATGTCTGGGGTTGCTGTGCCTCAACTTCAGTACAACATAGTCATAGAGGATGAAGGGTTGCCCCTCCTACTGCCCCTCCTCGTTGCTGCGTCCTTGGGGATGTGAGTACTTGGTGTTTCAAGGGCTTATGGCCACATGATCTGGTGTAGTTGTCGACCCACTTCCTTGGGAGTTGTGATCCAGGGTGGCTAGGCCTCTTCTGTGCAAGGAAGGGGATTCATTATTTTAGCTTCTCACCCTCATTATCACACTCACACAAGAAGATGCTAAGTTTGTGTATCTGTTTTTGTTTCTCTCGTTAAGGTGCTGTTTGTCTTTTGACTGTGCTTTATTTATTACATTTAAGATATCTGAAAGCCTGATCATCAGTAGTCCTACAGACTCATTGCTTATGATCCTCTGGCTCCTCTTGAAAAACAAAAGAAAGATGTTTGACTTCCTGAAAGTGGCATTCCTCTGTTCTTAAAGAATGTGATTTTTAACAGTCACGTGGCTTAAAACTTCCATTTTTGATTAACCTTGGACTTCCCATGATTCATCGAGCTCATCTTCACCATGCATTAATGCATGTTATTCATTTTTTATTTTTCTGTCTTCCATATGCTTCAAGCTTTATCCTTTCTTTGTTAGTCACAGTTTTTGCTATTGGGCTTAAAATTTTTTTACATAAGCACACAATGGTCATTTTTCACTTCTGAGGATCTTAGCATTTAGGTTAACCAGCTAGTGATAACCTGCTCTTATATTTCTCAAAAATCCACAGTTTGAACTCTCCCCACATTTCAACCCTCATTTCTCAACATAGTTGTCATGGTCTGTACAGGGTCTGATATTTTTGTGTTTATTTTCTGTTCCTCTCTCACTTTGTAAAAGTCGCTTTGAGTTCTAGGTGGAAGTGGGCTCTGTGGGTTTGCCTGTGGGCGGAGTTCTGCTCAGATTGTCCTTCTCATACCTGGGGGCTGGATGGTGTAGCAGATCTCTGCCAGATTGTCTTTGCTATGTCTCTGCTTGTCATTGACTAACTTTGTTACCTTGTTGCCAGTCTGTGCCAAGCCATGCAAAACCTCTCCTGTTCTCCTCATGCTGCTCTGAGGAAATCTGAGTTCACCATCAGCTGCTTACCACCAGAATCTATCACCTATAAGGTGAAGGACTTTCCAGAAATGTCCTTACCTGCACAATGACCCTTCCTGGTCCTCAGCCACTCAAGCCCTCAAGTAACAGAGTTAATCCAGTTCTCTAACTCATTCCGCACAACACACATCCTTCTTAGCCTCAGCTAATTTCCCCCCCAGACAGCTATTCTTCTTTTCAAACACTTATGCTGAAAAACTACAAACTACATTGCACAGCTGAGTAAAAATGTTTTATTTGTAGAAGTGGGCAGCACGTTGGTTAGCACTGCTGCCTCACAGCAAGATCTTCATATATACATCTAACTTCCTTCAGTGTCAGGTGTAAAGTAAAGCTGGGACGATTTGTCAAAAGATTTGTTGACACAAAATTTACAAATCTAAATGTTTAGATTGCTGGTTTATGAACAGTAAAATTCTCAAAGCCCTAAACTTCTCTTTCCTTCTTTGTTAACATTTAGAAATATTCCTTTATATATCATTGTTCCTATTATTGTTATTAGTGTTACAATTCATATAATATGACAGTAAATATGAATGCAGTTCTGTTATTTCTGGATTCATTAAATGTTCAAAGACTCTATGTAGACTTGGATTCCCCCCCCCTCCATAAAGCACATTTTATTCGGTTTAGTTGAAGAGTAATGCGTTGTTTTAGGCGTTAATCGTCTCTTCGTGCTGTAATATATTCACACAGCGACCTCGTCCGTCTCTTATTTCAGTCATGCGCAATACAAACTGCAACCTCACCACTATGGAAGTAGCCACTGTGATTCACGCAGGGACCAAACAGGAAGTAAAGTTAGGGAAAGGCAACCGGCGTTCGACTTCATCATATTTAAAATAAAAGCACTAATAAACGGTACAAGGTAACAGTGTATTCACAACTGGTACTCTGTACAAACCTGCTGCACTGTTAAATTATTGTTTTGTCCACTGAGATAAGACTATTGATCTCCATAGGAACAGCAGTGGATACAGTAGGTCATGGCCCTCATGAACAGCACATGCAAAAAGGGATGACGTTACTAGTGACATGGTGATGCAAAATATATCAGCGTTCCACCACGTTTTACTTCGGGGAATGTTGAAATTTTCTAAGGTAGGCGCTTTCAGTGTTTCATATTTAATTTTAGCCTTACCCACACTCCCTCAAGATACTCCCCCTTTTGCCAGGAAATAAGATGTTCTTAAGGCGTCGCCTTCAGGTATTACCTGAAAGGCTGACTCGGCCCCGTGTTAAAATTCTGTTGATCTTTCTTCAACACCATACACAGATGTTTTGACCATAAAATCATAGCGGTTGTTTCTTCGTGTTCAGTTGGAAGCTATTTAATTTTGGAAGGGCTTATTTTGATATACAGGAGTCGATAAGTGTGCTTCTAATGTTACTTCAATGAATGAGGCTTTACTTTTTGTTGTATAAGAATAGAATTAAATGGTTTTTCCATCTTTACTTAAAAGTAACGTTTTGGAATCTTGTTTTTATTTGTTAAAAAGCACATTGCTTTGCATTAGTTAAAACATCTCAATTATGAATATATGAGAAGAGGTTGGAATATCTTTCTCCTTGCAGGTTTTATTTTGAAACGTGCTGCCGAAATTGTGAAGTTTACTTTTGTAGTGGTTGACAGTGGTAGCTGCTAGCTTACAGGGCACCGCAGCTCCGGCGGGACAGCGATGGCACTTAGGCGATATGTATCTCAAAAAAATCAAACGGAAGGCTGGACTGAGCCGCTAGTGATGGATATGCAGTAGTTCCAGTGTTATATGCTGCTTTAAGGAGTCTCTGGACACCGCTTATCAAGCTGAGGACATAAAGCGTAACTTAGCAGGCTTGTTCTTCACGGGGGAGGAAGTTTGTTGCGGCGAAGGGAACATAATAGGAAACCGGGGAGGGACAAACTATCTCGACATGGAGGACTTCGGGTCGGCCCTGGAGAAAAATGTGGCTGACCTCACGGTGATGGACGTGTATGACATCGCCGCAGTGGTGGGGCAGGAGTTTGAGCGGATCATAGACCAGTATGGCTGCGAGGCTCTGTCTAGGCTCATGCCCAAAGTGGTGCGGGTCCTGGAGATCCTGGAGGTGATGGTGAGCCGCAGCAGCATCAGCCCGGAGACCGAAGAGCTGAGGCTGGAGCTGGACAAGCTGCGTCTGGAGCGCATAGACCGTCTGGAGAAGGAGAAGAAGCACAGAAAGGTCTCACACTGCACAGCCACAGAGCCAATCACTCTCTGCTATACAGAATAAAAGTGGAAGTCAAGATTTAATTTGTCAGTGACTGTCAGACTATGTTTTTGATCCGTGTAGGACGTGTTCAGATCGTCTTCCTAGGACAATACTAATACCACAGTAAAATGTCCTGCATTTATAATGTGATCTGAGTCAAAGTGTCACTCTGCTCTAAAACGAATCAGGCACAATAAAGTTTTGGATGTTAAACAAGTTGAACAACAACAACAACACCCCTACACGTACACAGAGTATTAATATGATCTATTACAGTCAATGTTGTATAGTAATATTTTGCACTCAACCATAGAAAAAACAAGAAAACAACAAACAGTAAAATATCGACAAAAAGCATTACAAGGCACGTGGATAGTGGTAACAATTACTTAAGTAAAAATCCTATAACAGGAAGGATACACTGCTAAAAGAGTCTTTTTTTCATTATATTTAAATAAAAGCAAGTACTGAAAGCAAAACATGTATAAAATGCTTTTAGTGCACATTATTAATGTATAACACTAAATAGAAATGCACAAAATAGTCAAAAAATTAAAACATCATAGCTGCAGCCATAGTAAGTAGCATTTTTGTGTTTCAGTCAGAATAAAAGCTGGACATAAGCTCTAAGAAGTGAAGCAGGAGGTGAAATTTCTAAACCTTTACTTTTTTTAATAGATAGCGGGGGAAGTGACTCTGGTTTCAAACGGAAGTTAGATTAGAAAGAAGTCTACGATAAAGTGATCCTGTTTCTGACATGATTTATAATCTTGGCAAACACTTACTTTGTGAACTTATGATCTGAATTGCCTTTTCAAGTCTCATTTAATAACATACTATGTTAATTTAGTAAATTCTAGTCATATTTAAAGTAAAATCGACAAATCAGGTTTGGGGCGAGGCTTACTTTGATTGAAAAATCACTACAGTATGAATACAGTGTCACAGTGTGGCTGTACGTAGTATCATCAAGCACTCCTGTCAGATCAAATCCTTCATCGTTATGTCCTGTTTTAAATACAGTCTGTGACTGAAGTTGGTTGAGGTGGAGCTCCAGTGGTTGAAATGACTTTACATACAGATAGTACTTATTCTAAATCTAGATATAGATTCATCCAGTGTGGTAGTGAGGTGAGTATAAATTATTAATTCATATTCATTGGTGTAGGAGTTGGGTAAACTTTAGAAATGTCTAGGAATGGGTTTCTTTTTCCAATGGTTCAAGAACCACTAAAAACAATTTATGGAGTAAAAATGTATTCATACACCATGAAAGGAAAAAAATCATCCTTAACCACATGCTGTATTTTATAAGGCAATTATATATTTGTATATAATCTGAAAGTAGCTATAGCTGACAGACATAAAGGAACTGGGTAAAAAGTACATTTCCCTTTGGAATCTAAATGTAAAGTATTATGAAATGGTCAAGTAAAATCTAAATGCAGTGCATTAAAGCATCGAGCTTTAAATGTTTTCATTTATTTTCCATCTTTGTGAATCTAAAAGGAGACCCTGTGTTTGGGGTTTGAAATAAGCCGGACACTCAGACTGCTCAGTGCTATAAAAAAAGTTAGTGTCAGTTTCTCGTGACAGTGACTGAGCCAGTGGTTCACATATTAACTGTCTCGTGACCGTGATAAAGTGGAGAAGGCTGTTTGTGCTGCAACTCACAGGCCATTTGAAGCCAGCACAGTTTTCACATGGAAATGAAAAGTTCACATCCACAGTGAAAATATGCGGTGTAGTGTTTATTGGCTCCGTGCACAGTTTTCTTTTGTGTATATAAAAGCTAATGTAAGAGTTGTGCAACAGTGTATATAATAATAAAACTTTGTGTAGGTTTTTTGTTTTGTTTTTGTCATGAACCCAATGACTGAACATGTAGCATATGTTGCCCATGTGTAGTGCACATGCTCCCACTAAAATCAATGAAACTGATTCCAGCAGGCCTCGGAGCAGTGTGAAATTGCACATGTCCACAGAATCCGTCATTTCCACGCCTCCCGTGCACAGTCTGCGTAGCCTCCCGTGGTACCTTCATCATGGTAGCGACCAACGTGTCAAATTTTGCATGTTTACAATCCTTAAAAAGTCTTTAAAATTCTCTCTTGTTGATGACTGCAACTCTTACTTTTGCTCAGAATCCTAACTAGCTGTTCAACAACGATTCGGATACAGTCACCTCTGATATCATTGAAAATAAACATTCAAATATGGAATCACATTTGAAAAACATGCATCACACTTTCAAAGTAATAGTGATGTTTGCCTATTCATTCACAGGTAAACTGGAAAAATGAAGTACAAACAGCAAATTATGCATTCTTGTTAATGTGGCTGCTTTGACAATATGAACAGAATGACTCATGCTTCCTGTTTCCTGTTTGTTCCTGGTTTTCCAGTTGCTATATGAATCGTTTAGGGTCTGAGTGACTGACTTGAGGAAGATGTTTCGTTTTTAGTATCTGCCAAAATTTTTCCACAATTTAAAGCAAGTCAATTCGATTGTGTTTTATAGGCTTTTGTCATTAACGCATTACTCTTTGATATGACAATTGTGTTCTTTAAAAGCAAATTACTGCAGTAAATTCTGAAAGTTAGAGATGTTGAGATTTCTTTTTCTTACACATGCGCATAAACCACAAAGAGGAAAAACTCAGAAGACCACAGCAGTGCCAGTTTTGTTTTATAATGCCGGTCTGGGCACCATAAATGCTCGTAGAAATATGTCCATCCAGTTGTTGTTGAGATAGTCAGGACCAAAGTGGAGCAATGCATTGATCCTCCCATTGCACAACCAAAATTATTGCGAATGTTTGCAGTGAAATTGCTTGTTGGCTTTAAAATGGTTTCTTTGAACCAGGGAAGCAGGTCTGTACATAAGTGCTTGGTAATATTGCTTTTATGTACAATCACCTTGCAGTCAGGCAGCAAAAAAACCTCAATGCAATGAGGCCTTCAGTCCGATTTTTTAACTCTAGTTTTACCGAGCCATAACAAACGTGATCGGTAATGATACATGTACAGTATAACAGTATGTGTGTATGTGTCTGAGCGCAGGAGTTGGAGCTGGTGGAGGATGTGTGGAGGGGAGAAGCTCAGGATTTGCTCTCCCAGATTGCTCAGCTGCAGGAAGAGAACAAAACCCTTCTCACCAATATGTCCATGAAAGACCCCATGAGCGAGGAGGAGCTGCAGAGGCATGAGGGTGAGGATGTGGAGCTCCATCTAAGAAAAGTACTGTCTAGTTTAAAAGAAAAAGAAAATGTGTTTGTATGTGTGTTTTTCATGATACACACCAGTTTACAAGTGACTGAGAATGTGAATGACTTACAAGTCAGTTGCTTTAAAACATTATTATGTGTTATTCACTAATATGTGTGTAGAAATGTTACTGCCCTCTACGCAAATCTTTGAGACCAAGATTGAATCGAGTCAAAAGTAGGCTCATTGAGTAGGCTCGTCACTTTTCAGGGAAAGTGTGGTTATGCATTGGTCCTACAAAGAGCTTTGCAGTTACTGTCGGATTTCTGAAACATGTGCATGGGTAATTTTTTTTTACTAACACTGTGAGCATGTTCCTGATAATAATTCTAAATAACAGACTCCTGCTTCAGTGTTGGGAGTCTGCATGCTACCACTCAAAACCTGCTAATACCTAGTAATGTTTACATCACAGCAGAGCATGAAACAGCTTGTCTTTTGCTGATTTTCCTGGAAATTCAGTTAAAGTTTCTGCCATGTGCACCCCGAAACTTGTCCGTTTGCCCTCGATACGTTTCTCATGTGTGTGTCCCCCTCTCTCTCTCTGCTGTGCACGCAGTACCACACTCAGATACAAACACAAACAAAGGGAGCCTTCTCTGTGTTAATGGTGAGCCAGTCTCATCCCTGCGTCAGAGGCTTCTCCGTGGTCTCACACAGAGGCCACAGTCACCCTGACGCACAGACCAGCTTCAGTGTACAAGCACACCTGCCAGCCTCACACACAAATCAGAGCTCACGTCTGCCTGTCAGCCCAGATGAAAAATCGATTTGTCCTGTTTATTTTTATGGCTGACAATTTTCCCCCCCCTCTGTCACCAATTTCCAGGTATGTCAGAAAGGGAGAGGCAGGTGATGAAGAAGCTCAAAGAAGTGGTGGACAAGCAGAGAGATGAGATTCGAGCCAAGGACCGTGAACTGACTCTAAAAAACGAGGACATAGAAGCAGTAAGGACACAAAAACTCGGTGCCTCAATGAGAAGAGGCTGTTTTTTTTCTTCTTGTGTGAATTATAAAGAATTCAGATATTTTCTATATTTTAAATATAAGAGAGGCCTGGTTAGATCGAGATGAGCAGCAAATGTTTTGGCTCAGTATTAAGCAGACATATTTGCTGCCAGTGTTTTACTGTTTAAAAAAAGGTAAAATAAATTTCAGGGATAGAATGGGTCTTCCGAGCATCTATTTAAAAATAGCTATATATAGATTGTAACAAATTAGTTTTCCAATCATTGATCAGACTTTTATTTCTTAAGATTATTTTATCAGATTGCCCAAGTTCCCTACCTTCAATTTCTAGCTTCCCACCTCAACATAGTGTTACGAGTTCAAAATTGGGGATGGAGACAAGAGAAAAAACCACAATAACAACACTGGTCTGGCCGGGTTAAGTCAAACGATGATTTTAATGATCACACGCGTGGGAGATGGACACTGTATGCAGACAGCCTCGGATCTCAAAATGGTGGAGCATTGCTCAAACTCTTATAGCCTCTGGTTCTCCCACCTTATCATAAAAGCCTAAACATTCACATGCTTTTCTCTCACACGGCGCCTAAGCTACGACCTTGGCTCCCCGTTTATTTGCTCCTGCTGAGATGGGGCAAAAAACTCCAGTATATTCTGTTCTCTTCTAATCAGACAAATAAGGCGATGACTTTCTGCAAACAGTATTTCTTATAGCTCAGCAGTATAATGCATCATAAAACAATATCATTCATCCACAATAAATCAGCAGTCTAATGTAATGCAAATCAGTTTAACTAATGCAATAGTTATCAGCTTCTTCTAATTCAGGAGAATAATGCAAACTAAAACTACATAATAATTCCCAATCTTTAATTAGGGGTATAACATGGCATAAAATAATATTATAATCTAACAATTGGCTAAGAAACCCTGGAAATGTGCAAAGTATTTGTTTATTTTCGTACATAATTTCTGCAAAGTCTCAAATAATTTAACTTCTTTATCTTGATTTTACAAACTTTTGAAGTGGATCATACAAGTCTCAAAAACAAATAGCCTACATGTATAATTTACAAAGTCTCACATTATCAGTTGAAGGGTGTTTGATGTGTTTTGTTTGCCTGTGAGTATTTCTTTTGTATAGATTAGGTTTCAGATAACAAAGAGACCCCACCTAAATGCGACAGTGTAGTGTGAACAAGCCAGAGTAAAGGTCATGCAAAGGACATCACTACAGACCAGTCTGGATTGTGTGGCAAATTGAAGACATGGCCATAGATCTGGAAAAGGTCAACGAGTCAGAAGCTGACATAGAGGACTAAAATTTCTCCAATAAACATGTAAAATTTCACAAGATGGCTTTCCAGAAAATAACAGCAGAGCCAGTTTTTTAATGTCAGGTTCAATAAAACCTTTTTCACAGCAGACATTTGGACGTGTCACCATAGGCATCAAAGCTTCAGATTTTTTGTAAAAAAAAAAAAAAAAAGAGCCCCGGATCTGTTGATCTGTCATTCCAGTCATGCATTAAACACCCCCAGAATGTGCTGGTGCAAAATGCAAATATGCAGGTTTTTGGTTCTCTCAGAGCGAGAGAGGTTATACATGTTACAGAAGAGGTTACACAACTCATCTTTTGGCCTTTGGCCATAGCTCTGCTATGAATATGGAAGTATTTTTAAAAAGGATGGATGAGTCCTGGATGAGGTGGTGGATAAAGGGAACGTAAAAATGCTGTGGCCTCAAGTTCAGGATGTCGATGAAGAAGATTCTTTAGCAAGTCAGCTAATCTACTATTGATCTACTGGTTTTCCAAATCTTTGTCAGAAAACTAAACCATTACTAACATAAATATCAGCAGCTCACACTTTAGCTTGTGAATACAGCTGTATACAACATCATAGATAAGACTGATACCAAGACATGTGCTTATGTGTGTAGTAAAATGATAATTAACATGGGTTAATGATCTAATTATGACAAAAAAATACAGTTTAGGGAACAGTTTATGTTGTCATAACCTTCCTGTTTACTGTGAGCAGGATGGGAGACAGCAGAGGACAGATGAGACACCAAAATAGCTACTAGAGATCTGAAGAAAAAAAACTTGGATAGGCAGATAAGACACAACACAGAACTATGTGATAGCATGTGATACTACAGTTGAACATTCAAAACAGGAAACATATCAGCCAAGTAAAGGCTGATATGTAAAGGTTCCTGAACATTTCAGGAGTTATGTGAATTTGTACGCATGGGTAGGTAGAAAAATAATGTGCATTGTGAGACTTCAAAATGTTCTTTAGTCCAAGATTTTCCACATGTGAAACTTACTTTAGATATACAGTGAAGTTGAGTAGTCAGACGTCACTCATTTGGTTTCTTTTGCTGTCATGCTGGGAAAGGCAGCCTAGGCACTCGCACTCTGAAATGCTAAGGCCCAGGTATTTTAGGATATTAACAGTGAATTTCCATTTCAGTCATTTATATTATTTCACTTGTCCATGAATTCAGCTGTTCATTTGTTCTGTGGCTTTAGAAACCCCCTGACACCCACTAATGGTTTGTGTGTCACCCAGTACAGCACAATCAATATCTCCTCAGACAGATTGCCTGAAAATGCGTGCTCTTACCTTTGATGGGTGGCTTTTACCTCCTGTGTGGCAGTTCTGAGAAACGCGAGACCATGCAGCCCATTGTCTCTCTGTTTCTTTCTCCAGCTCCAGCAGCAACAGTCTCGACTTATGAAAATCAACCATGACCTGCGCCATAAAATCTCTGTGGTAGAAGCTCAAGGGAAAGCTCTCATTGAACAGAAGGTTGAGCTGGAGGCCAGTGCTCAGGCTCGGGGACAGGAAGTTGCTGCTCTTCGACAGGAAGCGGCACGCTTAAGGGAACGGCTTCAAGGAGAGCTGCCTGCTCAGAACCCGGACGAGCCCCCACCTCAGCCTCCTTCACCCGCAGAGGTAACAGCACAGGGAAAACTGAGCATAACTTTTTGTTTTCACGTTTTAGTTTTTTGTACAGATAACATTGCTTACTTTAATGTGGGCCTATTACACAAGCTCTATATTTCTTAATTTTTGGACTCTCTGTATGTTATATAGTTAAATAATCCTTCTCTATCTTATGCTGGGCCTTGGTGAAGCCCCTCAGGTCATTCTCTGTGTGAAACAAGATGTTTTTGCTAAATTCCCCCAAATTCTTCTTCACTGCCCTTTGCAAACAAAACACAGAAGTTTTGTACTAGCAAGTAGGTGGGGCCAATGTGAGATGACCATATTAGGAATATCCACTGTCATAATGTCATACAGAGCCAAACACAGAAAAAATACTTTAGTTAGAGTAGTCTGAAGCCTGAGGTATTGGAATATTTGTACATACATTGGAACAAAAAATGATGGTGAAAAATAATAAAAGAAACATTATTGGAAGTTTCCCCCAGCTTCCATCTTTGTGTGAAGCTAACCTTTTAGTTTGATCTTCTCTTGACTTGTTGTGAGAAATGAGCAAACAAACTAGCATGTTATGCAAATCGTTTGCATTGTATAACAGATCTGATCATTTTCACATGCAGTTGTTCAAACCACCATCTTTTATTTGAACTGTAGATTGTGCACCACAAATCCTCGGAGCAACTCAATAGTTTATTATATGTCTCACAAACTGTCTTTTGCCTCACCAGTGTGGTAAAATTGCTACAGTGTTGGTGGGGGCTGAGGGCTCCTCAGAGCTGACACCCAGGGGGGTTGATGGTGTATCGTGGCCTCTGTGTGGTTCCCTCAGCCCAGAGACACATGAGGATGCTGAGGACGATGCAGTGTTGCTTTGGGTAATGCAAATGTGCTGATTGGAACTAGAGTGATGTGATTGTCCTGACTCTAACTCCAAACCTGCACTCCTCCCCATGGAACATTAGCCTTGTGGGTATAAACAAAGGAAGATAGTAGACTAACATTTCTGTGACATGTGGACTGTGCTGAAACAACTCTGCATGGGTGTCAGAAAGCTAACAGAGTATCAGTAGGATTTCCTCTCCACAGCTAAGTGACTTTCTGGACAAGTGCACTCATGACCCCTCTAAATATAGAATACTGCAAGAGCCCAGCCTTCAACGACACTTGAATCTGTCCTTTCATGCACCCTGAGATTGAAACACAGACAGCAGGAAAAGCTACAATTAAGTGTTTCTTTGTTATTTCTCTGCTGTAATAGTGGTAAGAAAGAATAAAAAAACAAGAGTACTACAATGGGTTTTTTTTAAATGTAGCTACATTTAAGACTTTTATATTAACTACAATTGATGTTATGTTTCAAAACACATTAAAACACATTCAGAAAAATTTCATAAATGATAAATGAATGACAGCTCTAACTAGCCAGTTAGTGCAGCTAATGACATGAAAGCTCATGGTTGAGGTTTTTTTAGACGCTCAACAGTATTCACCACACTGATGGAAACAGCTGACGTGCTAAACAAAGGTGGAGACATGCCGATAAATCTGTTCTCACGGTGACACTGAACCTGGACTGAATCTGAGCCAAATAAACACACTAGACGGCTGCGGTGGAAGATGTACATGCACCATTGTCTTTACTACTGTGTGCTCTCAGTGAGTCAAACAGGTCTGAGTGTTCTGGCTCTTTGATCCCTGATAAATGAGAAAATAAGCCACAGACCACAGCTGACTCACATCTGGTCCTTTTCACTTCATCAGCCTCCAAAACGACTGTTTTATGTCCGAGATCAGCCTTCAGGAGGTGGCCCAACTCTATTGAGATGCCTATCTGTTCACCTTGGTGTACAATCAGTGGTTACAAGTTATGCAAACATTTCCTGCTGTTGCTGCTTGACATTAACCAGCAAGATGCAAAGATGGTCTCACTTTAGCATCGGGGCTGCTAGACAATAAGCATTTGTCAGTTCGACCACATGAAAAAATCTGTACTATTTGGTTTTAAATGAAAGAAAAAATATAAGTAAGTAAGTAAGGTTTATTTATTAAGCGCTTTTTTGTAGACGGGCAGTCACAAAGCGCTGTACACAAAGGTTAAAATAAAGAAAACATTAAGTAATAAGATAGACAATATAAACAAATATATAACAAACATATAAATGTAAAATAATTTGTTTGAAGTGATGCAGGGAAGAATAGTTGTGAAACAGCCAAGTGAGCTAAAAATGTCTGGAGCAGACAACAAAGTCAGGAGTGGCTGAGCTAAAGCGCATCACAAAACCATTTCTTTATTCATTTGCACACACATTCGGATAATCTCTAATGTTTAAAAAGTTTGACGAAACATGTGATTCCAGTTGGACTTTGAGATTGTGTACAGAATCCTGAAAAGCGTGAGAATTTTCGACATTTTAGAGTAGAATTTTGCATGAGTGCCTTGTGTCCGCAGCATGTGTTTCAGGTGTATTCCTTTAACACTCAGTGAATTTCTCTTTGCTGAGTTAAAAAAGCTAACAGCATTTTAGCTCACAGACTGGGGTGAAGTCTGAACTAAACCAATGCATTGGAACAAAAAGGCCCTGTGTCTGACTTGTAGTTAAACATTTGCCACCAGGAGGCGATGTGCGATGAAGACATGCCTGCTGTGTTCCAATATTTCACTAAGGTATCCTCACTCCCCGCCCCTGCCTCTTCCCTTCTGTTCTCTGGTTTAGTTTACTCTGTGTAATGTATTTTTCTCTCGGCAGGAGGCGCTGTGTGAGGAGGAGTCAGGGGGCCTGGATCCAAAGGACCCCAACAGGCCCAGATTCACCCTGCAGGAGCTGAGGGATGTCCTGCATGAGCGGAATGAGCTAAAGGCCAAAGTGTTCCTGCTGCAGGAGGAGCTGGCCTACTATAAAAGGTACATATAGGTGTTAAACATGTTAATATTGACAATTACCCACCTCCTGTGGAGAGAGATATTTACGAGCTGCACAAAACTGTGTTTATCGTGCGCTTAAAGCATCAACAGGATTTAGAAGTTTAGTTTTCTCAGTCAGACCACACAGGGCCAGCTTCTTGCTGAGTGCTTTAAGTTGCTGTTTCCTCATTAATATATGTTACAATTGCACTTATTTGTAGTTGTTTTCAGTTTAATTATTATATTCTTTCATGTTTATGCTCTGTTACTTAGCACAGTTATATTTTAGCCTCGTGTTTCTTGTACTGTTATCTCTGCTTTTACTTCAACTTTCAGACTTTTGTTTATGTGCTTGTGAAGCCTTTTTGGCCGTAAGATTATTATGATACTTTGGCAAATTATGTTATTGGTGTCCACCCATATCATAAGTATGGGTGGAGGGACTGAGTAAAGAAATATTCAGTCCCTCCACAAGGGATAGACATTTACTATGACTTGTTGTGGGATGATGAAGAGAAAAAAATCAGTGCATGAAGAAGCCATAAAGAAACCATATGCATTTCCCAATTAAGATGTATTGCTTGATGTATTCTTAGTTTTAGACATTCACATGGTTTAATATTTTTCTTGGAGGGTTGCTCACAACCAACACAAGTTGCCACAGAGCTTTAACCCCTTAGCAGTCCTATTAGTCCCCTAAACCATCCAATGTCCCGTGGGCGGTACGTCCGACTGCTAACAGTTTAAAATCCGACTAACAACCCATTTAAATTCTCTAAAGCATATTTTTTGTTCCCTTTTTTCCGCACATCTTTTGGTCATCCCTCTGCCAGCACATTAAGTTAAAAATGTATTTACTCAAAAAAAATCCCACTTTTTACATCTAATTCTTTTTGTCCATCTGTGAAAAAGCCTGATATGTTGTGCTTCATAGACAAAGTAATCCTGATCTCTGTAATTCTGGTGGTCTCTGTGTTTGCAGTGATGAGGCAGACGAGGAGATTGGAACTCCATCTTCTTCTCCCTCCCCTGAACTAAGGACTCGCTCCCGCTCTTCTGCCCAGCCAGAATCGGGAATCAAACGCCTGTATGTGGAGCTCACACTCACACAAATACTCTCACTCATGTAACATCTGCTAATGAAAACACTTGCCTGTGAAAACCTTGCTTCCTGTGATTAATGGGAACTTTGCATGCTGTGAGTAGCGGTTGATTATTTGGTCTCTACATGCTCAGTCATTTGCATATTACATGCTTGTTCTTGTCTCTTCAGCAGCAGTGCAAGACACTGTTTCAGGCTGGCAGCTTTAGCTTTAGACTTCGCTTCCCTCGTGTGATACCATATACTATATATACTTTACTTTACAGAGGTAGCTGGGCTACTAACAAGTAAACATACATTTATCCTGTGTTTGTCAGCCATGTACAAACTGGAGTCTGTGGTTGTTTCCAATTAGCTGTCACATTGTGACAAGGACTCAAGACTAAAAGCAGCTCCAAGTATTCTAATTGTAGGACACTTTACTATTTTATTAACGTAATATTTAATTGAATGTCTTTTTTTTTTAAGTGTTGAGAATTTTTTAATGAAATTGTTTACCTGTTAATCTGTGTCTCTGTATAGCTCTCTGATACAGAGTACATATCATTCCTGTAAGTCCTGTGACTGTATGAGGGTAAATATTTTCATGAATGTAAAACTAAAAGTATTCAAATTATAAAACAATTGTTTTTCAAAAAAATAAACAGACATTATTAGATTAGGGTGATATCAATAAATGGTCATTTTTACAATATTTTTTAGTATTTAAAAACATGTTCTTTTTATTTTACCATGCATTACATTATTTATACGAGGTGGCTGTGCCTCAGGAGGAAGAAATGATTCAATCCCAGGCTGCTCCAGTGTGTGTGGCAGACTATTACAAGCTTTCTGGTTAAGTTTTTTTTAATTAATTCTATGGCAGCTCTGTCAGTGTGCACAGTAGCAAGTGTAAGTACAAGATTCGGGACATTAATTAAATGTATCAGGAGGTGTCGCTATACCAATATGGTGGCAACATTAGCAGCAGTTTGCATGTTTATGCAGTTTATCTGTGCAAACTAAGTTGCATTCATTGTGTTTTGGTTTTTAACATGCTGTGAGTTGTTCTTGGATTTTGTTGTATTTTTTAATTCAATATCATAATTTTATTTTCCTCTCTGGTTTAAAATAAACTCAGCTTGACATCTTTTGAGCTTTAATGAGGTTTGGTTCAGACAGAGGTCAACGGTTGATGTGGTCCTTGTCCTCCCCCATCCCCTATGTATGTGTGTTTTCGTGTCTTTACCTCTGTGTAACAGGATCTTCACCGCTATAATGCCGATGGTAGCGGCTGGTTTGATCCCAGATGACCCCACTTTACAGCCAATCAGACGCCTCATGTCACTTGTATGACTCTATATTTGGTTGGCTTTGCAATCCATCACTGTCTCAGCTAACAGGCTTCACCCCCTTTGCATGTCCACGGGGTTGCTTTCTTTTCGCACCTTTGTAGTATTCTGATTGGCTGATTGTGGGGCTGTCTTATTGTGTTCGTCGAATGAGACGACCAAGGATCGTGCAAAAAATAAATCAGCCAGTCAGAATAGTGTGTAGTCTAATGTCTCAACTTTTGCCCTCACTGACCATCCTGACTGACCATGCGCACTAAAAATGATTGTGTGGAATTTACAATATAAATTGATCTAAAGTGCTTTTAGATCATAGCTAGGGATTAATTTAATTTTTAATGCTTTAATATTTTATCATCTGCCCGGATCAATTTACAGAAAATGACGAAATAATTTCTGCTACAATTTATGAATTTTTACAATAGTGTATTAGGGCAGGTGAAGAGGAAAAAGGGGCTGGGTAAGAGGAGGTAAAATGACAGAGAACTTTAGAGATGAAAGTAATAGGTTCATGAGGGAAAAATCGCTGAAAAATAGTGTCTGTGTTTTGTAGTGACGAATGCAGCACATCACCTCACTTGACAAGGTTAAATTGGAAAGAAAATTACATATTGGAATTAAGGGGACGTTTAAATGAGCAGAAATTTACTTCAATTCCTATATAGTTATTTCACCTTAAGTGGTTTGTAGAGTTTTGTGTTAATTTGAATCAGGGTTACAACAGAACTTGACATATGACAAAAGGAAAACAATCCTGTTGACATTAGAAGTGTTCAGATTAAGAGAAACCAGTTTTAAGTGTCAGGAGCAGATATCCAAACAAAACGACTGGTGTAACATAGAGGCATTTGTTTACACTAATTTTACAGGAGGTGTCGTAATTAAAAACTAAAATAATTCACTTGTGATGCATTCTGTTAAATTTGCCATTACTCTAACACTGCTTTACATGTAGCTCATACTCAGTGTTAGCCCTACATATATGGTGTTGTAACCCACCGCCTGTTTCTTCTCTCCGTTCTCTCGTCTCAGGTTTAGTTTCTTCTCACGTGACAAGCAGCGGAGCTCGCAGCGCAGTGCACATTTCGATGTCGGCTTCGGCTCGTGGGCAGGCAAAGACGACGTGTACACCGAACAAGCCCAGGAGGCGTTGCAGCACATGTAGTCACCGTATGGGACTTAAAACTCTTAACACTCCCATCACTCAACTGCACACCAAACCAACACTAGCAACTCACACTGCAGCTGAAATGCCATGTACATGAGGTGAGAAGATGGCAAGAAACAAGAAGAATCTAATGTCCTTGGAAAAAATACTGTGTATACTTCAAATTCTGCCATTTAAAAAAAAAAAAAAATCCCTGAAAGTGTTTTACAGGATTGACGTGCAGGCGAGAGGGTAAACTCAGGTTGACTGTGGAAAGTGGAATGTTTTGGCAGGTGGTAAATGATAAGGAGCCGGAGGTCCGGAGTAAACAAGGGGGGAAATGACTGCACACCTGAGTGTCACTAGTTTTTTTTAATGAGAGCAACATTTTAATATCCCATTTAGTTATTTCAAATTTCTGTCAAGTAGGCAGCTAATCAGTCCATCACCAGCGTTTTGCAAGTTGAGTATGCAGCTCTATGAAATCTAATTGAGGCCTCTGTTTAAATGTTGCATGCAGTCACAATTTAAAGCTGTGTGAAGGTGTGAAGATATTTTGTTCTCATATTTAATGCAGCAGTTTCTGTGACTAAAAAGAATGAATGCATAAACACTTGGGTATGAGAATTTAAAGTACTCGTGTAAAGTGAAAGTTAGATTTTGGCCATCATAATCCCAATTTGTCTTTGCATTTTTACCCATTCATAATAGTTTTTACTATCCTATTACAGGATGGTTTAAGCATTTTAGCATTTCATGACATCTCCTATAATGTTGGCTACATGTTGTATGTAGCCAAAATAAGCAACATTGTGGCTTTAATGTTGAATTAGTGAGTCATTAATTCACATATTTGTACTTTTTAAGTCAATGTTTTCAATATTCCATCATTTCATGGTAATATAAAAGCTTTGACGTGGTGAATTAGTTCATTATAAAACTTTTCCAGTTTTATTTAAGTCAACTACTACTGATGAATTATTTTACATTTTTTACTCACTCATCATGGTTTAGTATAAATTTAACACCTGACTTAATAATTTCTTGCTTTTATGATCTGAAAACCGTAAATGAATGTAATGCATTTGACTAAACAAATTAAATTGTAAGATTTAGCAAGCCCGTTTTATTTATTAGATCTTTATAATACTAGTGATCTTTTTATAGATTAAAAGTTGTAAATCATAGCTTGAGCTTTTCGTTCATTGCTGCAATTTTTTTATTTTCTTTTAGTCAAATTCTAATTCTAATTTATTAACTTAATAATGATGTATTGTCTCATAATTTTGACATAGTAAGGTCTTCACCCACTATAGTTTTGACTTAGTATCTCTTTATTTTGTTCGAGAAATTTGAATATATTTATGTTTGTGATGCTTTTTTCTTTTTATGTGCCCCTTTTCTCTAACAATTAACACAGATTTCTCTTTTGTGAAACACAGAATAGCTGTGCCATGGGAATTCCTCTAATATTTTACATACAAACTTACATTTGTCATAAAGTCTGATTTCATGCTTTCAGTGACAAACGTGACGCTCCACATTGTGCTCATGCAAACCTGCAGTTTTCTAACACCAGCCAAACCATAGCAGGCAATAATAAATTACATCTATATGATTCTGTTTAATTTCTATAATCAAACATAGACCCGAAGAGCCAGTGTAATATTGTATTTGAATCACTTATAACAAAAACATACAGCAGCTTTCACTTCAAATAAAAGCAAAATAAATTAAAATGTATTTTAATTAATACATATTGTGCCATCAGTAAGAGCCTAAATCTTACATTACATTTGCACTTTTTCCCTAGATAAAATATTCATATTCAGCATAAGCAACAATAATAACCCCGAATATCATCACACATCATGTGCAAAATAGAAGTCAGTGCGTTTGTGTTTATATGCATCATTTATACAAGGCCTCAAATTTAAACATGAATCAAGGCTCTGTTTAGAAACAGTGTAAGTCATGAAGGATTAATTATTTCTCAAATTGTGCATGGTTTAAAATAATGGTAATTAAGCTGAAGAGTGTGTTTACATTTATTTTTTAAAAAGACTATTTTGCGGATGGTGCTTGTGCTTTAACAGCTGATGCCTTCATGGAAACGTTAACAGTAGTGGCACTTTATCTTCATTTATACTCACCCAGGAAGGTGGAATAAATGAATGGCAAATGAAAAGATTGAGAAATGAGGCTAAAGACGTGTGTCAAAGCAGCTTTCCCCCTTTTATGAAATCACAGATATGTTAAAGAGAAACTATATTTTACATGTTATTTGGAAGTCAAAGGGATCTGCTCAATTTATTCATGAAGGAATTCAACAGTGAAATATTTTAAAGGAAATGAACTCCTACCCGAGTGCTCACTCCAATCTTCATTTTTTTCCTTTGAGTCTCCTATGAAGCCCATTAAAGTGGAGATTTAAGAGATATATTGAATGGATCAGTGCTTTATGAAATTCAAACATGTCACATCAGTAATAAAAATCTGTAATATTTGACATTTTTACACGTGTTTTTTTTTTTTTGTTGTTGTTGTTGCTGCTTTTCCTAACTTGCATAACAAATCGCAGTCACGTTCAAGTGTTTGATTTGTTCATAATTGTAAAAGGAAATGGGCAAGGGAACATACATTTGTAAACAAAGAACATCCAGTGCAGTGTGGTAAAATAACTGGTGTGGGGGAAAAGTTTAACTACATTAATTTTCCTCTGTCTCAATTTAAACATAAGGCACAAAGCAGTGTATTTGGTTGAAATTCCATTGTACAGAATATATCACCTTTTGCACTTGTGTAACAATTTAGAAATCAGGTCTATATGAAGAAGACTAAATATGAAATATAACAGACAGCACAGCAGTAGTCGTCCAATTCACCAAAAAAAGGATGATTTTATTTATTTATTTATTTAAGATGCTGGGTTAGTGTGGAAAGTTGTGACAAGAAGAAATATGATTTATCTCAATTAGATGATGATAGCATGGTGGTACAGGGGTTAATACCGTCGCCTCACAGTGAGAAAGTCCTGGTCTCGTTTTGATTCCAACCTGGGGTTTTGCTGTGTGGAATTTGTGATTCTAAATTGACCTTGGCAACCTGTCCAGGGTGTACTATAACTCTCGCCCTGTGACACCTGAGATAGGATCCAGCCCCAACCCTAAACTGGATAGGTGGAATAAAATGGACAGATGGCGTGGTGCAGAGTGCCCTCTGGTGAACAAACTATACAACATCAACCCTCATGGTAGAAAAGAGTTCTTCCCATCTTTTTTTTTTTTTTTGAATTCTCATTTATTCAAAACAGTTTTAAGCATCAACGTACTTCTTTCTTTTAATGGAAGAACAAATCAGATGCCCAAGACGTTTAATTTGCATATTACATCTTTATTAAACAATGCCTAAAACCCCAGCATTAAGATTTAATCAGCGCTACAACAGCAAAGATCTATCATGCCCTAAAAAACAGCCAACAGGTTTGTTTTGCCCCTCAACTATTATTGCATTAGTTCCACATAGACAATGGAATAATCCAGAGTGGAATATCTCTGTCAAGAAAGGCTCATATGAAAACATTTCATACACAATGCTACTGGTAGAGGGAGTAGAGGAAGGTGTATCCTTATGTATTAAACACAGTGCATCACTTAAGATGTACTTCGTCGGATACATGTGACTGGGCTATTTATTATTAACACTGGGTTGTTTTTGTTTTTTCCTTTTGCATTTAAATAATATTAACAAGAACAGAAATCCAAACATTAAATATACTGAATTTTTTAAGAATAACTTAGAGAGCTGGATTTGTTGTTGTCTTTTGGAAATCTCTATAACCTCGACAGCTGTACAGACAATAAGAACGTAGAGAAATTGGTGCAAAAGGTACAATATACTGTTTAGCTGGGTCATTTTTAAACAAAGCTGCTACAATCAGGTAAGAAATTAAAAAAAATAAAAGGCTTAAAGAAATAGTTCAACATTTTAGGAAATTGTGTTTCATTTGGATTTTTGCTGAGAAAAATCAATACAAGTCATATCTGTACAGTTAACATGGATTTGTCAGGAACTGCTTAGTTTAGCATAGCAGAAAGACTGGAAACAAGGGAAACAGTAGCCTGGCTATAAAAATACATTTAAAAAAATATATACCACAAAGATATTTTAGAGTGTAATTTTGGGGAAAATGAGCAAACAAAACAAAACAAAAATCGCAATAACTATGAAACAGAAAAAAAACAACATGTACCTAGTTAGTTAGTTACAGCCAAGTAGAGATTTTATAAGAGAAATATGGCACCATGCCAAAAACCTAAAAACAAAACAAGATAGCAGACTTGATTCTAGAAGAACTTTTAGTTTGTTTTGTGCAAGTTTTAAGCTTCAGTAATGTGTGCAGGACACAGGACAACTTACAAGGGGAATGAATTCATCCTTCTAAAAGCTAGGCGGCTAAAGTTGCTAGTCAAGCTTGGCTGTGGTGCCTGTCTCTATAATGGATTTCATGGTTTCATGAGTACAAGCTCCCTCATATATCACATACTTTAATGTATTTAAATAGTTTGAGTTTATTAGGCTTGGTAAAATTGGTGAAGAAAAGTAATGAATAATTTTTTTTAATGTCTTTAAAAAAAGAAAAATGAGCTAGCTAAGCTTAGCAGCATAGCCACTCACTGAATTGAATTAAATGAGCTTTAGTCTAAATTAAATGACAGATTTCAGTTTATTTAATTCATGATTAACTTGTTACGGTTGAAAAAGCTGAATTAGACCACATGTTATTTAGGTACAAATGTTTGCAAGGTTGAGTCAACACAATATATAACATGCCAGTCTGTGGGCTTGACTTTTGGAAGCAGCCACAGGTCATACATCGTTTCTCTCACTTTCAGTCTTTGCATGAAACTAGGCTAGTCTTCTTGAACTCTCAACTAGACAATAAGTAAGAGCTAGGGTGACCAGATGCCCTCTGCATGTGGGACTGCACTGCAATTTCATCCCTTGTCCTCCTGTCCCACATCTTGAGACAATGCCCCACATTTTGACTGGTTCACACTTTTCTAAAGTATGGCTTTGATCAAGCACACGTTTATTATAGTCAACTGAAGCTTAGCCCATCAGTTCAAGTTACCAAAACATAACAAGCTTTGCAGCAGTATATTTTGAGTTATTGACATGTCTTTTTTTAAATTTATTTTTCAGTTTCACACAGGAGAAAATATGGTGTGAGGTGGCACATCATGCATTTGTGTATCCCAACTGTCTTAAATCTGCGCTAGTAAGAAGGGCAGCTTCCGAATCCTTTTATTCTTCTTGTATTTACAAGAGAGCAAGAAAGCCAGAAAAGTTGCTTTCAGATATCTTGGACTGCCTCCCTGCATTATCCTGTCCTACTTTGTCCCACATAAACACTGTTTGTCACACCTTTTTTTTCTGAGATCTGGTAACACTGTGTCTTTAAATACAGGCCCCGATGGATCCCCCCGACTAAAACCATAATTAAAACTACACAAAATAAAAATAAATGAAAACCAAATAAAGTATAAGTCTGAACTACTACTACAAACGATGGGTAAGCAGATCATGTGTACACCATTTTAAAACCACTGCATCAGTGCGATGAAAAGCATCAGTGGCAGCTTGAGTACGTTTAAACTCATCCAACTGGAACTGAACTCTATCATCATTTTCACACACTTGCAGAATAACCCACAACAAACAACGAACTATGCTGTTAATTAACTACTTGTATTTGTACCACAGAGTTCTGTTGTTACTGATAAACTGCTAAAGAACATAAGTGCGTCAGACTGTGGGACTGGGTGACATGTTTGTTCATTACCATAAACACAAATGCATGATCTAATCCTGTGCTGTCCTCACTAGAACACCAAATGCGGATTAAGCTGCCAATTAACACTGTGTGTAACCAAGTCTGATTGTGTTTCTGTTGTTTAACTTGTTGAGCTTTACCCATTTATAACACACTACACTGTTAGGAAGGGGTCAGCTGTTATCGAGTTGGCTTTTTGTTGTCCACTGATTTGTATAAGCACTGTTCATTATGGATATATATGCAACAACAGCAAATCTGTTGGCAATTGAGCTAATAAATTTGGAACATCTAAGAAGAAAAGCCATGCAGTTGTTGTGAGACTGTTTTATATGTGTACGTAAATAGAAACTAATGGAGTTCACAGTCAAAAACTGCTTGTGTGTATTTTTTAAAATACATTCATTTTCCCATTTTGCTGTGGGTTCAATAAGACTATGATGTCTGTATGTTGAAACAGGAATCTACTGATACTGGAACTGAATCACAGTTTATATTTACCAAAAATTGTGAAGATTTGGCACATAAACAAACTCTTTCATTGGTACCTGTACTGCACCTTGTTCATTACAAGAGCACACACCCTTCTGGCTGGTTTTCAACTTTAGTTTCACCAGTACAGCAAATTTAAACTATTCTCCATCCAGATGTGTGTTTAAGCGATCATTCAGAAGCAAATACTCTAATAATGCTAACAGTGGTGTTATATTACAGTAATAAGCAGATTTGACCTCCCCTGGCCCCTGGGCTCTTCAAACCATGACACAAATTCTCTATAATTGACAGTAATGACAGATTTGATAGTCCAAAAATTCAAAATGATATTTCAGCTAGGAGTTTAATTTTAAGGCAACGGGTGTAATCTGTTTGATAAAACGTTTATGAATAAAACTGAGAATATGCATTTTAGCCTAACCATCAACATTTTCTCTCCCCTCTTAAATTAATGCAACTGCAAGTATAATGCATTGGATTTAAGCTCAGGTGTCCGCTCTCAAAAAAGGTGATCAGATTGACATTTTGCATAGACAGGAGAGTTTGATCAATCTTCCCATTAAGTCTCAGCAAAAACTAAAAAAAATACAACATAATTCCCAAAATGTCACAGTATTTCTTTTGAAACAATATTTGGATTTGTAACAGCAAGCAAATAAATATATTTACAAAGTGCAGCACCACAGACAGTGTCGTCATCAGTGGGAGAAGTTATAATTAAGTGAAACTAAACAGATGAGATAATCGAGTGTGCCAATTGAGGTTAGAGAGAGACACCGAAACTATTACTTGCATGAGCGAATCATCTCTTCGAGTCGCACAGAATATTCTGTAGGTTTTCCCAGATACTTTTCGTTTAAATTTTTAAAATTTACCACATACTAACTCTTTGTATATGGCATGTTTAATATTATAAAATACAATCTATGCTAAAAAATAAACATTCATAACAGTAATTTCCATATTCTAATGTAATCTTTTCCATGATCAACACAAAGTATTTCATCCAGTGTCAAAACATGTGATCTTTTTTGGTAACCAAAACCCTGAAACGCCAAATAAACCGTGAACGTGATAAACTATTCTACCCCACTGAACAATGAGTGTGAGGTCCGATTGCTGAAAATAGATGCCCCTTGAATAGAATACATATCTAAAAAGAGTTTGT
Organism: Haplochromis burtoni; assembly: GCF_018398535.1. Taxonomy (NCBI): domain Eukaryota; kingdom Metazoa; phylum Chordata; class Actinopteri; order Cichliformes; family Cichlidae; genus Haplochromis; species Haplochromis burtoni. The sequence continues at coordinate 388,173 of NW_024582705.1, read as the reverse complement.
AATTTGCATCTCATAGTTTCTGCTGATTCAAAAAGGGGAGCAAATACAAGTATTGCCAAGTATCTACGTACTAATTAAAAAAAGCTGTATAAAAATGCAGAGCATCAACTACTACCTGCATGCTGTAGAAGCACTACTCTATAGGTAATACAAAATGTACAAAACAAATGTGCTGCAAAACAAAACAATGTTTCTGAAACACGCATAAATAAAAAGTACAGATAACATCTGACAAGGCAGATGGACCTTAGTTGAAATGTGATATATGAACCCAATCAGCCCCCATGACCTGGACCCATAAATGTCTACTAAACCCTCACACACCCCAGCTTCCTCATTATTGAAACAAAAAAAAAGAAAAAAAGTACACATTCTGTTTCTAAGGCCTTTTGTACACTAGCTAATGAAAAAACAAGTCTTACTGTACGTTTCCCTTTACTTTTTCTCTGGACCTCTTAATCAATATTTGAGCCAGGGGTGAGCAGCGATGGAAGCTTTGCTGCGGTCTCCATAGTCATAAAGCAGCTCCTCGCCTTCGTCAATATTTCGAGAGGCGATGAGAATGAGGTGAGGGACACCGTTGATGTCGTGGAGTTTGGTTTGGCAGTTCCCATTTTTACTGTGATTTATCAACCTACCCATTCGACCAGTCTCTTTTGTAGCATCCACACTGTTGGCAGAAACACATACATTTACATTGGTGTTCGTATTAGAGGTTGTTTAATATACATACACAATATGTTCACAAGACAGCATTTACATTTTCACATTAAATACTGAATTGTTTTCAGTGACCATATTAGCTGCTATGCTAATGTTTCATTTTCATTAAAAGAATAAAACAAAAAAATTGAAATTAATAATTTGTCCTATCAAACTGGTGGCTTTGGTTTCATAACTTAATATAACACAAATTCCAAAATGTCCAATGAGTGTTCATAGAATCCCAGATAAGTCTTTTCTTCCTACCAGTATGTTTTGCAGAGGTACTGGAAGTAGTACATGTAGCAGCCGGTTGCTGGATTTTGCGCATATTCGGCTTCTCTCTTTTTAGCATCGGTGATCTGTAGCAGGTCTCCGTGGTATTCCACCACATAATCGCCTTTCTGGAAACACCGAGTGGCAAACACCGCTCTCCCTTTTCCTTCTATGTATTGCACCTACAAAACCAGTACAAGAGGCTTTCTGTGGTGACACAGCTTGGCAAAGTAAAGGTTCTTCAGTAAACATATGAACAATGTACAATTTGAATTTGGTCACTCTGAGCCTTTTTGCGGGCTTCATATTCAAATTCATTCTTAAAATAAGACATTTTTGTATGAGAACATGACTGAATAAAATTTAAGGATTTTTTAAAGGTCTACAGTAAATCCTCATTTACAATGACAATAAGATTTTTCCTTCAGATGAAGAAAGAAGAAACAAAGAAAATTCAACGTACCTCCATTCCTTCCTCTATTCCACTTGTAATGAGATCGTCTATGAGCTTCTTTTCTTCGCACTGGTAACAAAATGGAACATGAAACAGGCCAGACCAGATTTCTCTTCATACACAGAGTCATGCAGCGGGGGTAATAGTTATTTAACCCCCAGATCTCTCGCAGTGCTTGCGAACAAGGGTTTCTTGTGGAAACTGTCCACCAGAATTTTCCATTCGAGAAAATTTTTACTTAGCAGTCACACTTTCATCAGTCTGAGAACCAATCAGTTAAGGTCTTCTGACTCCAACTTCCTGTTCTGTTTGACAGTTATTGTTCACAAATTTTGATCAACCGAAAAAACAAGAACTAACAAACACACACAAAAAGGCTATATCATCATAATGTATCCAGCCATAGCCTAGAAATACAGGTACACTATAAACTAAAAGCAGATTCTAGTATGTTGCATCTTACCTACAGGTACTAAACACTCATATTCAGATATGCTTTTGTAGAGAATATCTTCTAATGGTGATTTGTATACATTTAAAAACATTTTTTATATCAGCTATTTTCAGCCCTTACTCTAATATTCAGTGACACCACAAACAATTCAGACCTGCTCTTGTGTCAAAGTGTGGAGTGGGGGTGGGAGTTGCACATAATTGTCACAAAGACAAAACAGGTTTTGGCTGAGGGCAAACACTTTAATAAGACCCATACTTTTCCCACTTGTCCAAATAAAACCACTTCAATATCGAATAATATGAACACCTATGCCTAACTACCTATAACATATGTTGTAGTACATTATGAAATAGACTTTTTTCTTACCTTGAGCTCTGTTTTACTTTTTCTTGAACTTCGTCTTACTGGATAGAAGTCAGTAACTTTCCGGTTTTGGGAATTTTCCCCTCCTGCCCTATAGTAAATAAACACATTGCAACATCAACAACTATTATACCCATTCAGCCTAATGATAGGCTATTACAGCACTGCACCATTTATTACCAAGAGGCATTTGAACTCCTTCATGGATAGGTGCCATATTCATTCAGGCCAAAAAGGGAAAAAAGTTTTCTTTGGATTTAGAGGACCAAGGATCAAACTACTGACCTTCCAACTGAAAAGCCTTCCCCTAATCACATTTAGACACTCGGTGGTGATGGTTTAACTTATTATTATATAATATAATATTATACTATTAAACACTAGTCTATTAATCAAGATTAGCCAGAAGAAAGTCTGTTTAATCAAATTAAGCCCATCTAGCCAAACAGAAATTTGGCTGTCAGTGAAAAACTACAGTCAACATCAGCAAGACATTCAATTTATTAATGGATCACTTGGCTTTTGAGATCAAATCTGACCTTGAGCCAACATTCTTCTAACTAAGGTTAGCCAAGTCCTTGTAGGCTCTTCAACTGTAATGTCTAGGATTTTCAAAATTTCCCTTGAGTGGATAAGACTGGCTCGTTCATCCAAGCTACCAGGGCTGATTTAGTAATTTAACTGTCAATTTTTACATTTCTTCATCAACCAACATTACCAGACTAAAACTTACCACATATATTCTAAGTAACTAAGTCACAGCTAGTTGGCTTACCACTAGTCAAGAAAGCACTGGAAGATTTAGACCAAATATTTTAAAAGTCTAATATTATGTACAAGTTAGTCACCAAAAACACATATAATACATTATGCAAAAGAGTTCAGACTATAACTATATTCCTTATATAGTGTCCATGTGGTTATCTAGTGTGTAGCTCTTGTGTGTTAACGTGTTTACAAGAAAATGTAGTAATTAAGATATAAATTCACTTACAAAGGTGCTCCAAAACCTAATCAGACCACCTTATCCATACATGGTATCTGGGGTATGAATATGACATTTATACTATGTATGGTTCCTGTATACAAAAGGCAGCATGAGGGCACACTCTTCTGCATGTACCATGAGGAAAGGTCGTAAAAATGCACCAGTAATCAACACATACATTCTTCGAGTGGATTTCTTTCCTATGACCTTGACCCGGGCTCCCCTCCTCTGGAGGCCATGGAGAGCGCCGCCATTATTGGCATGTAGGGGAGTATGAGTTAAGCCATTGCTGAGGGGAAGGGAGAGTTCAGGATGAGAACAAAGGTAGGCTTCGGTGCAGTGGAGCTGCAGAGGTGATGGCTGTTCATCAGACCAGCAGGGTGAACACTGGCTGTAGCTGTTCTCCATCTCTGTGAAATCTGCCTTTGGGTCTTTCGTTGGAGTGCTGATGGTATTCATTGTCTTTCCTGAGAGTGAATGGAGAGAAACATCATCCTTAAGATTCAGACAAATCTTGTGCTTCTAGTTTCTCTCACTGGAAATTCTTAGATGATATATATTAACAGGGATTCAGTTACTGTCCCATGGACTGTTCAACCAGCTCTCCTCTGCTAGCGATCAAACTGAAGTACTGGAGTAAACATACTCACCTTCTCCTGGCTTCTGGACATCATTCTGCAAGGACAAAACTGGAGAGCACTTTCCTTCCTGTGTCAACCTGATGGTGGGCTTTTCATCTTGAACTGATGATATGGAGTTGGTGCAGCTTAAGAGGGCGAATGAATGGCTGTTGCATACAGTGTCCTGTGAAAGGAGAGAAAGCTTGATCACTCTCTAGAATGATCCATCACAAAACATGGAGAGGAATCTAGAGGAATATTTGGGATAGTCCGTTTATAGCAACGAGACAAGCTGAGGCACATCTGAGTGTAAAAGCTGTGCGACAGCCTCTGGTGGTGATTTAGTACCTAAAATGGGAGCTACTTCAACATCCCCCAACAAAGCACAGTACTTCTTCCTACTAAAGGTGGAAACAACAAGCTCAATTTACGATTTGAGGCAAAAAAAATAAAAAATAAAAAAGGACACCAAAAAGTAAGTAGGAGGAGATACTAGCAGCTGGTGATGTGCAACCCTATCTGCTTGACGTGCACTATTATTGCTCTATAACTGAGGATTCATGCTTCAGCAGGAAATCCATGTAGTACCTATGTTGTAACTACAAACCCTTGGAAACCCAACACCGTAGTCTTTGCTAGAACCCGATGTGCAACTCCCTGGAAATATAATGGCACATCTCGCACAACCAAGCACTACTATTGCGATTGCCCTGTTCAGTACCACTGATTTCTCCTATACATGTCCACCTACTTTTTTGCCACATTTATGGAATTTATCAGTGAGACAATAACAATCATTGTCTCAATATATGATATGATGAGCTGTGTGCAAGCTGCGAGCACCAGTAAAATGTTAAGTATTTTTTTTCTCTGTTGTCAGAAATATCGTGGTATAATTGTGAGCCTATGCCCACCTGTAACTGAATGTGAAGCTTATATTATTGGAAAAGAAACAAATATTAGAAACAAATAAAATGAGTGTAATGGCGCACAAAAACAAAAGCGGATCACCAATCCAAACCAAAATGCAAAAGGATTAAGTTGAATGAGTCACTCAAGATATGGCTCAGCTAATTTGTTGATAAGATGTAGCTTGTTTTCTTCTGTAGGAATGAAGCTGAAATGATGCAATCAACAGGAAGGGATAAGATCAACAGCCACTTTTACTTTGTCACGGTGAAAACAGTCAGATTGGGGTGTGTTTTGTGGTAATTCTATTAAACTACTTCACTTGAAAATCTAGAGCTTGATTTGCATATTAAATGTAAATGAAATGTCTAAACACTAGAATACACACAGGAAAGACAATATTATAATCATTATAATAAAATATCAAGATGGGTGCCAAATGATAGAAAAAAAAAAAAGGTGTACCATTAAGATTTTTACCAACCGGGCTAGAGATGTTTCTCTACCATTTTGAGACTCACTCTTCAAGTCCCAGAAAAACTACTGGATGGACCAAACACCAGTTTTCTAAAAGAAATGTATTCATTTATTATTTAGAGAGAACTCTCATAGGTCTGACCCAAATCACAAACAGGTATTCCATTAACTTGGGATCTGAAGACTGTGAAACCCAAAAGATATGACCCACATGACTTTCATCCTAAATAAACCCTTCAGTGAACCTTGTACCCTCAGGACAGAAGCATTGCCATCCTGGAAATTAGCATTCTTATCAGGGCAGAATGTTTCAACATAGGACGAAGGTGATCACTCACAGTAACTTTGTGCTCATTTAGAGCAGGGGTCTCAAATTTAAATGAGCTGTGGGTCACTGCTGGTACTGTCATCTCATTCGAGGGCCACATTAGTGTTCAGAGTAGTACAAAAACAAACAAACAAGAAAACACCCACAAATATTTCCGAAAAATTAGTGTTTTGTTAGTTGTTTTTTTTAATTTCCAATATTGTATAACAAGACAAAACTGCAGAAGTCAACGCATTTTTTCATTACTCTTAACTAACTGAAGCCTTTCATTGAACTACCAAATAAACAAATTGGTGCTCTCTTTCTGGTGAGACACTTGAGTGATCTTATCCTCTGTCGAGAAGAAGTGTAGCTAAACAAATCCATCATAAATGGCCCCAAAGCATGACACACGCAGCGGATCGCCTCGTTGTAGAGGTAGGAGGTTCAGCTTTTCCTTTAATTTGTCACACACATTTATTTATATTTGTCACACACATTTATTTACATATGCGTGTAATTATTTTTCTATATTCATTGATTCCTTAATAGCTCTCCTCAATCTTATCATTTCATTCAGTACAAAACAGTCGCTACTTTCCACCAGTGTTGTGGGTGGGGCCTGGAAAAGGGGACCACGCTGGATCCACACCCACCTACACTCCCCAGTCAGCCCCTTTAAATCCAGAGTCAAGGCACAGATAGGCCTCCTGACTCATTATCTCCCGATCACATCCATTCAAACCAAACCACGGAACTGATTTTAATCTATAAACCCTGCTCAAAAATAGAAATACAAATGCACGTATTTCGATCTCTTCTAACATCCGAAAATGCTGCCGTGTCCTCGGCTGCCAGACACATGCATGTAGCTTTCAGTAGCCAAAACAAGCACTCCCCAACAAAACAGCACCTCTGTAGCGAGTCTAACGACACTAACTTACAGAAAAAATGCTACCCAACTGGGCTACAAGTATTAACTAAACACATTTCCACCGACAAGCACCTTAGTCTCAAGAGTTATCCCACTTTAGCTAGCTCTCCGTATTTAACCACAGTTAGGCTCGACGGCGATGACCAAACAAGCAAACTTACCCCGTTCATGTCCGACTTGTTTTCGTTGCTCCTCGCTCGGCACTCTCCTCTCGATTAGAGAAAAACACGAACAGAAAATCCAGTAAAAGGCTAACCTCGCCCTGCTCCTACAAGGGAAAGATGTCCCTTCACGTCGGCCGCTTCCACGGTGACTGCGTGCCCTTCTGTTGCATTTAAACCTACAGCAGCTCAGCCAATACAGCCTCCACAGCTCCGCTCCGCCATCTTCCTGTCTGCTTGTAAATGAAGGAGAGGTGTGGAGGAGCTCCGGCGCCCCCTGCAGGTCCACAGCGACAGTACAATTATTGTGTGTTTTGTCTTTACGTTTTCTCTGGTTTTATTAGCCAAAATTTCGATACCTTTAGTGTCTGCCGCGCAAAACAAACCAACACTTCCAGGCTTCCATGTTGTCTTATTTTTTAAAATTAACTGGTATTTTAACGCAGTAAGCCTGTGTAGGTACTGTATTATCAACACTCAGAGGGCACCAGTGCAGACTGTAAGTTTGTAAATGGATTTGTGTTTCAATAGTGGCCTTCTACTCAGTTGAACACTCAAAGCACTTTCTACTGTAGGGTCATTTATCTATGCCTAATTGCTTTCTAACATTCACACATACACACACTCTGATGGTTGAGTACCTTGCCCAAGTATGGCTCAGTCTGGGGACTGGAGGCCTCTGCCCTTTTAATTGGTAGACTACCACTCTACCATTTGAGCAAAGGTCTTCCATAAACAAAGCTAAAGCTATATTAAAGAGGACCTCTTAGTTAATTAATTAATAAGTTTTTGGTTATAAATTATGTCTGTTATTATTAACATCTGGTTCCCCCCCCCCCCCCCCTCATCTTTTGTCCCGTTTCCCTCCACTACACAATATAATGAGCCTTAAGGCAACTGTTGTTGTGATTTGGTGGTATATAAAACTGAACTGAATTAGATTCAATATTCATAACACATATCATAACTGTTACAGTAGCAGATGGTCATACTAAACATGGGCAAAGTTTCAGATTCTCAGATCAGTATGTGTACAGCTATTGTAATCCAAAAACAGTTTTTCTTTTCAGATTTATTTTCTATTCTTTAATTTTTATTATGCCAAATTATGATATCCATAATATGGTGAGTTCACTGTTGAGGCAAAGGACCCACACCCACTTGCTTTTCAGAGCATCTGTTTGAGAGTGGGAGAAGAAAATTGGCTTAAAATTTAGAAAACTCAAATGTCCCGTTTATACCAGATAATGAACTGAGGTGTATCACAAAGGCCCAGTATAAGAAAAATACAGATTATTTGTAACTGTGAATCAAAGCAACTCTAGTAGAGTCTAAGAGTAAAGCTATAGAGTTAGAAATAGGCAAGATTTAATTTCTGCTTCAAAATCTTTCATGTACAGCTTAGTACAAAGTACCAAAAGTAAATGTCAGTCATCACGTGCGCATATATCAATTAATAAGAAAATAATAATAATAAAATGTACATTCACTGTACATTTTAATATCATTTATTTCTTTATTGAGTATCTGTAGCTGTGTTTACTAAAATCAGTTTAGGTCTACTTGCTAAACATTAAAAAAATCACAGGACAAGGGGCAAAAGATTGAAATTAAAACTATGTGCTCTTTCTTAGCTTAGCAGAAATCTCACTTAACTGTCACATTTTAAAAATACTCACACTTACAATTGCCTCTGTGCAAAGGATTTTACAACACAATTCAGTACAATACATAAAGCCAGTTTTTTCATAACTGAATAACACTACATGGCTTCTGTGTTGATATCTGTCATAAGGTATGTGGATACCAGTAGAGTGAAAAATCCCCAAAATATTGCCAAAGCTGTAACATATCATAATGATTGTATAGACACCAAATCTGACTCTTTACACTGATATAATGAAGATCAAAACAGTAGCTTTATAAACAACAGCACTCAGAGAGTGCAGGGACCCTTGATGGACAAGGGCTATACTAAAGCTTTGATGTTTTATGTTGTTTGTATTACTGCTGACGCCAGCCTGCTTTTGCTACAATATGATTACATCAGACTGTTATGGCGTCATTGTGATGTTGTAAGCTGTCACAGTGAAAAAAATAAAAACTGTGTTGTACAGCTCTCTCCATGACCATTCATAAAATATATTACTCAAAATTGTTTCTTCAGACAAACAGACAGCCGTACAGTACTCTCTCCCAGAACCATCTTGCTTTGAGGTTACAGTATCAACCATTGCAGCACCATGCTGTAATGACTCAAAGAGTTGAATCTGGTTCATAATTTATGATAGGAAAGGGAATCTGTTGTTTACTCACTCAATATGTTTACATTAACTAAAGAAACCAGAAAATTTAGTTGTTTATAGAGAAAACATGAGTGCATTGCATGCTTCCTCAAGCTCGGGTCCTCTGCCAGAGGCCTGGGAGTTTGAAGGTATTGCACAGCATCTTAGGTGTTCCTAGGACTTCACTCTTCTGAGCAGAGGCCTCTGATGTTGTGCCTGGAATCTACTGGAGCCACTCTTGAAGATTTGGGTTTATATTGTTTCCTCTGTATCAGTGTAGGGTCTTTACCTTACAATAAAAAGCGCCTTGAGGTAACTGTTTTTGTGATTTGGCGCTTTTCATGCTCCTGTTACCACTGGGGAGACTTTGGACTTAATCTTTCACATCTGCTCCACTTGTTTCTTCAGGCCCCGGTTCCTCTTTTCTTCTATTTTCTTGTGCTCCTACATTTTATGTTGATGTCCACTGGGATTGCCACTCTATCACAACAGTCTTCTGCTCTGTACAGTTCTCAAAAACCCTTAGCTGTGTGTTCCCCACTTGTGTCTAGTGTATGTTGTCCAAGCTTGCATCTTACATCCTGGTACTATGTGCTGGACTGTTTCTTGGGGACCTTTGATTATAGTCTGCAACTTGGGTCCTGTTGGCTGTGATAGACCCCTGCCTCTGTGGATCTGGTGCTTAAGGCCTGTTCTGGTGCTGCTATTATCAGAGCCTCTGTGTTGCTCTTTAGGCCACAGCCTTTTTTGTATTTTCTTCCACTGGTAATATTTCCTAATGTCAGCCACTTCCTCTGTTTGTGAATGGTACAATGATATGTCTTCCATGATAGTTCCTCCATCTCATCCAGCTGCCTAAGACATTTTCGTAATAGCTCATCTCTGGGTCCATATTCCTGATGTATTTGTGGATGCTCCATAATTCTCAAGGCAGTTGGCTGTAGCTGACCTTTAATTTTCATCATGATTCCCAATTGCCTGTAGGATACCCTGGTATTTGTAGCTGGTACCATTAGTGTGTATTCTGGCAATTCTTATCTAGTCCAAGTGACATCCTAATGTCTACAATAGAGATCCTGGTGAAGTGGATCAGTGAGTCGATGTCTTGCTTGCTTCTTGTGTACATCTTCAAATCATCCATGTACAGGAGGTAACTAGTAGTCACTCCACTCTTAAATCTATCAAATCCACACTTACTAAAGAGCTGGCTTCGGGGGTTGAAGCGCATTCAGAACAACGGCAGGGACAGGGCATCACCTTGTTATATTCTGCACTTGATGACAACTTGTGCAACTGCCCTGAAGTTGCCCTTAACCCTTTCATGCATGAAGTATGACAACCTCAATCAGGATTTTTTTCTTAAGAATTTGTATTCATGTAAAGATGAATAAAATACTTTAAAAACAAAATCCTGATTGATTGTCATAATTCATGCATGACAGGGTTAAATAACAATAATTACAATGAAACACGTCATACATCTATAGTAACATTAAACGACCAGTGGGTGGCAGGGTATGGAGTGACATATCAGTGTCCAATGTAGTGGTTTATGTGCAAGTATACCATCAACACTGACGCAAATACAAGAAAACAGCCTTTGAATAGCTGTCCATTTGTTGAACAACATAATTATATCCACTGTTGGCCAAATTTTTAAAGCTGCTTTGTTCCACTATAAGGTGTAATACCACCTGCTATGTCTACTTAGCTAATTCTGTTTATTCCAGCTTCTTTTATACTCAAAGTACTGAACTATAGAACATTTTCTTTCATGGTGCTCATGAAACATATGGCTGTTCATCTGTTCCAGTTAATATTTCATTTAGTCCTAAATCCATATTTCCTGTTTTATGTTTCCATCTGTTATTCTCATGTAATATGTACTCTCACTGATTTTGGATTGATGTCTTTTTCTTTTTTTATGGCACATTCATCATATTCTAGTTTTGTTACTAAATGAAAACATTGTAGTTACTAAGATTATTAGAGCCTCTAGAAATGACTATTTGATTTTGGATTATGAAATGACTGTGGACTGCTGATTTTTATAGGTGAAAGAATGACGAATAACCATAAATTCATTATATCACTATTCTGTGTTTATGTGTTCAACTTTCATAAATCAACTTTGCCAACAAAAAACACTTCTTTAGTGTTTTGGACAGCGAATGTGAGCATTATTTCTTCTTACTTGAAAAAGAAGTCTGTAAAAACCTCGTGTCCCAAAAATGCATTTACCTTTATTTAATTTTGTATTTGTATTTGTTTATTACTTATATTGATTAACTTCATGCAGTTGTAAAGTATACACCCCTCTGTTTCCATCTATTCACTCCCACTTATTCGATTCAGGGTCGAGGGGTGCTGGAAGGTATTCATAACAGTCATATCCTTTTGAAATATCCCGTCGTTCCAAATTTTACCCACTGGGTTCACATCTTATTTCATAGTAAAATAAAAAATAGAACAATGAAAAAACGATGAAAATATTTTTTTTAAAAAAAACGAACGATATCGATACTTTGCCTCTATATTTGAGGCATGCGCATATTTCTGTTTAATAAAAGAGAACCAAGAAGAGGTGTGAAAGGAACAAGAAGACGAAGAAGAAACAATTTTCATCGTCACTTCCTATCCAGACCTGGTCGGGTCACGTGATGTGGTATTAGCTCGATGACTCTGCTATGTTTATCGTTTGCGGAAACGTTGAAGAAATGTTGATTTTCACGCTTTTATCAGTTTACTGTCATCGGGGGATGCCGCGCGGCTGCTCAGAGACTCGTTTTTGTCGGCGCTGCCCGAAGAGTTTGACTTCGAAAACGGACGCTGTAGGCCTACACGTCACGTGACCAGCATGCGGCGGAGCGTTTGATAAAAAGATGGCGTGAGCGCGACGGAGCGGATAGGACAACAAGCCCCGAACTGCTGAGCGCTGCCGATCGCGAGCTGCAGCGGCCGTTCAACCACCAGGTGAGCACATCGGCGTGGGAACGCTTCGTTGTAACGCTAGCTCAACTTCTTCGCGAGGAAAATGTAAAAATTACGGTGTTGCGCTGATTGTTGAAGAATAAATTCCAAGTTCTCGATTTGAAGATAGTGGGTAGCTGGTCTGAACGCTCCTTGTTGCTAATGTTAGCTAGCAAAAGCCGCGACACAGTGGGGGAGAGTACAGTGAGTATCAAAACAATGTGAGGGGTCGATAGCATGTTTCTTTTTTTTCCGTTAGCTGTGGTGCAGGAGAGTAGGAGGGGTAGCCTGCTGGAAATAGTCGAAGTTGGTATTTTTTAAAACTCACTTAGTGCTGAAAAAACTTGCTAACGTCATTTATCAGCAACTCGTTATCAACTTCAAGGAGCGCCGACGTAACAAGCTAGCTAGAGGTCTCTAATACGGTGTAGTGGAATCAAAGTATCCGTGATAGTTAGACCAGTGAGAGATAAAGTAAACCTGGAGAAAACAAACATTTCCAGGAGCGAGAATCTACAGTAGGATAAATGGACTGACATATGGACGTAAGCAAGTATCCGTGGTTACCATTAATAACATTGAGCCATAACGGCTGTAAGCTTTCTTTCTGAATTTTGTACGTGGTTGAACTTGGCATTAGGTTAGCCTCTGTCAGTTTGAGAGTATTTCACCTTTCTGACTTGTCACTGAAATACTGAATATGAAACTGGTTTTCAGTTTCAGCAGCTTAGCTTTCGGTTAGTGAGCAAGCTAGCGTAGCTTAGCTGTGTCACCCTGATCTAAGCAGGCCAGTTTAGCTTGTAGAACATTCTGAAAAACCACGCAGTGGCTGTTGCAGACTGGTGTTTATCTTATATATGTATTCTTTGAGCTTATATAATATTTTAGCATATACGATATTATTGTCTGCATAAATAATAAGGCTATGAACCACCCGAGCTAACGAGGAAGGAGAACCTCTGATGAGAGCAGGAAGTTATAAGAGGGCATTGCAAACACGTGTCTTGTTTTGGGTCACTTTGGAACAAGTCTTTGTATCACACGGGTGTGTAGAAGTTGCTATAGTACTCGACTAGCTTTAATTCTCGTGTTGTTAATCCTACCAACGACTGAATTAAAGTATATCGAGTCAGCGTTTACAAGAATTGTTCATCATTAATTTGCTTGTTTCGATCCTGCAAGAGTTGAGGAGAGTTTAAACATCCAAACAGCTTATATTTGATTGAAACAGTATTTGCGGATTTAAGTTTAGCATCAAAAGTTTGTTGTTTCATGCTGAGTGTGAAATATTTATTTTTCATTGGAAAGCGTAGCTTTGAATTTTGTTTTACACTGATTGTTTTGTACCCCACATGTGCTTTACATGTGGGTCTTGATATTTGTGGTTTACATTACTCTTTTGGGTTTCCTTTGTAAGCTGTCCCCATTGTATGTCTCTATGTCTGGTTACTGTAAATGACATGTAAGAATGAGAATTGATTATTACTGGTCTGCTTTTGATGGCAACGTTTGATTGTATTTGTTTAAGCAGAGCTCAGTTTTTCTAATTCATCTGAATCTGAACTAGAGACTAAAATGAGCTTTAAATGGGTAAAAGATGTAACCTTATGAGGCTACACATGTTGCTTGACGTGGAAAGTTTTCATTTGGCTGAAAATAGCATTCACTTTTAAATTCACAGTTGAGTTTCATGGTTGCACAGAGTGAATAGTTTCTTTTGCATCCCAGGGAAGGGTGTCTCACTGTGTTGGAGAATTTTTAGGGCTGCGGATAAAGACAAGTTATACTAACAATTAGTCTTTGTTTGCATTGCTGATTACACACTGTAAAAAATGCAGATGACACGTACCTAACACATGACAAAAAGGTCTTCGGATTACATGTTTTTAGAGGGATTCGTATTAGGCTGGGAATGTTCGCACTTGAGAGGCTGGAAACATTTTTTTGTTGATTTCCCCTTTGGTTCATTATAACACAATTAACAAAATGGCTGCTGATGTTCTATCCACTCCGTGTTAACTTCTGAGTGTGATTTCCATCATACCATCATTATTGGACCTGTAGATAATCAACACTCTAAATGGAAGATGTTTCCATAAGGTTATATTAACGTTTGTCTTGCAGATGGATCCCGGACAGGATTTACTTCTCGCCGCTCTCAGTGAGAGTGGAATTTGCCCAAATGATATTGGCTTATTTGATGTTGATTCTCAGGATGTTGCACAGCCCTCTACAACCCAGCAAGTAAGATGATCCTTAGTTTTTGTTCTTATGGAGAAATTACTGTTTATACATCTGTATATATGTTAATGTTATCATTTGCTTTCCTACAGTCTATCTCCATCAGTGCCCTGGATGTTGGTGTTGGTGTGGGGACAGAGTCAGTAGAAGTTGTTCGACCTGAACATCCTGCTGCAGTCCCCATTGTTACCATCAGGGTGAGATTACAGAACAATATGTTCCTCTTGTTTTAGTTAACTCTGGTATTTTGCAGTTTATGTTTTGCGGTGTGAATTCAAATGTACTATCTTTATTTTTTTACCAGCACAAACCTCAGCCATCAACCACCACGTTTGTCTTAAATCAGCTGAATCAGTTGCCTCCACTGGGAGCTGTTGTGACCAAACAGCCTGCTATTAACCCTGTCAAGCATACCATAACTGTCACCAAGGTGGTTCATGTGGCGAATTCAACCCTGCGAAGTTCACTAGCCCCCTCTTCCACAAGTATTCCTCCTTCAGCATCCACAGTAGTGCCTTCTAACAGAGATCAGGTGAGTTTATGCAGCTCATATTTTCAGTGGGTAAATAGTTTAGTCAGTGGAAAAGCATTTTACTTTGTTATGGTAATCATTCTAATCTCAGCAGATTCAGTTGAAAGACCTCCTTCGGCCCAACAGTGTGAAGAGCACTGGTCTAAAGGGCAACAGTCTGATAGAGCTCATGAAGCTCAAGCCTCCACCTGATATTGCTCCACCAGTAGCAACAGCCACAGGCCCAGGTGAGTTATCATGTGTTCTTGTAAATATGTATTGTAAACATTTTGACTAATACTTAACACAGCAGGCCGCATAAATAAATCATTTCAGGTTCTTCAAATCATGTCATAGAAGGTAATGGTCTATTTCTTACAGTGTTACTGAATGTGGTTGTAGCAAAAACTTATTAAGCACTTGTTCATAAGTAACTTATATCAAAGGCATTATCAGAGAAAGACATGGTACCCAAATGGTCCTGAATAGAAATAGAATCGTCCCATTCCTGTTTCCATGCGAACAGCCAAAAAGACTAACACATTAGACAGTCATGTTGTTTCTGCTGACGTGTGCGTACATTAGAGGATTATGACAGTTAAAAGTGTGTGGCAGCAAGCATGTCTTTTCATTGTCATTATTAATGCAATGGGGAAAAAGTCAATTTTATGGTTGGTGTAATTTATCAATAACACGAATTAGCATGGCTTTTGTTCAGTGCTCCTGGTGGGAGGAACCAGAGATGCTCGTTGTGTTGCCAGTCTGGAGTTTCTTAGTTGAGTTAAAGCTGTTGTGTTGTAGAAATGCTGCTTTAAAAAAAAAAAAAAAAAAAGTTAAAAAAACAAATAAAAATTATATATATATTTTTTTAATTTAGTTTGACTAGGAAATCTATGCATACATTTTGATGTCCCCTGACCACTGAAATTGAATATATTTTTCTCTTCCAGTATATTTAGATAGGGATTTCCAACAGTAAGCATGTCTTTGGACTGTGGGAGGAAGCGGATTTACCTACCTAATGACTTTTTTATATTATCCTAAATGACTCCTAGTAGGGCTGCTGTTAACATTATTTACCAGCATTGTCATCACTTTATTGGTAGGTTAATAAAACATAGGAAAGGGGGAGGGGCAAATAATAACTTTAGAGCCTGAGTTTACGTCATAGTTAAAAGTTTTAGTCTATGAATTGAAATGACTAAAATATGAGAAAAACACATTCTGCATTTAAGAAGTTGAAAACTGATATTTTATTTGAATACATTTGTTCATATAAATATAAGAACTTTATATTTGAAGTTTTTGCTAATAAACATTCAGTCTGCCGGTAGTTTTCTGACCTATTATTTTTGCTATTGTTATACTATTGGAAAGTATTAATAAACATAGGTAAGTGGTGATGGGGTTTTGGTCTAGTTTTCATTCGTCATTCATATTTCGGATGGGTTTATCATGAGTCTGTATTAAGTCTTAAGTTTAACTTTCCAACTCCATGCCACAGCTGTGACGTTTTAATCATTCTGTTGATAAGAATCATTAAGCTCACCTCAATCCCAGAGAGCTAAAATGATCTTTAAAGTTGTAGTTGGTTGAAGCGGTTGTAACTGGTTTAAATCCTGGATGAGCTCATCCAGAGCTGAACATTTTCTGTTTGCATCTCATGAGACAGAGATGTTTACCTGGAAAATAAAATGAAAAGTAGAAATAATAGCATAAACTAACAATATGCTGTTTATTTGTTGTCCTAACTATTATAGTTTAGCAGAGACATCTTTCTGATTTTTAAGTATTGCCTCAAAAATGACAAGTCATCCATGGGGTATTGACCATATCAGTAACAGTTTAATGGCGTGTTGGTGTTTTAGGTGACTTGAACAATGGAATCAAGAGAGAAGTTTTGGGTAAAGATGCTGCCAGGATCTGGATTCATGATGACATTAAACTACAAACTTTTCCACATTCTCTGGTAAGTGTTATAATTTTAAAGGTGGATAGTTATGGTTTTTTCATGTTTTTAATTTTTCTTTATAGAGTAGATATAAGTGATTCTAAATAGTTCTTTTTGGTCTTGCTTGGCCTTGACGTACAATTTAAAAGCAGAATATTGCTTACACATGACTCTATACAGAAACCTCCAGTGGTGAAGGAAGAGGATGAGCCTGAGGAGGAAGAGGAGGATGAGCTGGGTCATGCTGAGACTTATGCAGAGTACATGCCACAGAAATGTAAGTACTGCTGTTTTAAATCAAAGAATCAGTTTCATCAATAATGAGGCATTTTGTCACTAAGCAAGGAGCTCAAGGCCAATGAACTAGACTGTGGAGTAACAGCAGTGTCAGCATCACCCTTGATCAATACTGCTCCATCAAATCAAACAAAAAGCAGCCGCCTGCTGCTGCTGCTGCTGCTGCTGCTGCTTCCTTCTTCCTCTGACCACTTGGTTTTGTCACTGCAGTAAAGGTTGGCCTGAGGCACCCAGATCCTGTTGTAGAGACCAGTTCTCTGTCCAGTGTGAGCCCTCCTGATGTGTGGTACAGACTGACCATCCCAGAGGAAGTCATTGACAGGGGCTGCCTCTCTGCGTTGCAGCTGGAAGCTATTACATATGCAGCTCAGGTAATCACTGGAAACTGACTGACTATACAGTAACTTTTTCTTTTATTCATAATAAAAAAAAAATAAGACTAAAAAATGCATCTGTGGTTGGTTGTTCCACTTTAACTCTTCTGTTGTTGTTTCACCAAAACTTGCTATTTGAAAACGGCGTATAATATTTAATGTGATGATCTTCTGTTCTTCTGCGATTGTTGTTTAGGTATTTTTGTTTTTGCGGAGTTCTTTGCTATTCCCTATCTTGAAAAATAAAATTTCTTATCTCACTGTACCACAGCAACATGAGACATTTCTCCCAAATGGTGATCGAGCGGCTTATTTGATTGGCGATGGAGCTGGTGTGGGGAAAGGCAGGACGATTGCAGGGATCATCTATGAGAATTACCTCCTGGGCAGGAAGAGGTCACTATGGTAAGTTCTAATATTCGCCACAGTCGTTGACAGATGATTGACTGACTGTAAAATAAAACCTAAACATGTCCTCTGTATAATATTTTGTGTTTTATTGTCTTCTCTTAAGGTTTAGTGTCTCAAATGATTTGAAGTATGACGCTGAAAGGGATTTAAGAGACATTGGAGCCAAGAACATCCAGGTTCATTCCCTCAACAAGGTAAAACACTTTTATGATGTACACAATAATGTCAAGTGTTTACTCACTCGTATGACATTACACTTTTCTGTTTTTCAGTTCAAATATGGCAAAATCTCTTCAAAGCACAATGGAAGTGTGAAGAAAGGTGTCATCTTTGCCACCTACTCCTCTTTGATAGGAGAGAGTCAGTCAGGAGGGAAATATAAGACCAGATTTGAGCAGCTTCTCCACTGGTGTGGCGAAGACTTTGATGGAGTCGTATCCTTTCAGAAGTGTTTCTTTTTTTCTTTTCTTTTTTTAAATGCATACAAAAGGTTGATTAGACCATTTTTGTTTTCATGTAACCATGTGTATGATTAGTTATATCGTTAGCTTCATAGCATAAGTGCCTAAGTCATTTTTTTGGTCAAATTGAGATTTTTGCCTAACTTTACTCCCCTACCACTGCTGCATCATCCTGTCCGTCACAAAAAAAACACAAAAAAATGACTTAGGCACTTATGCTATGAAGCTAACGATATGTAAAATGATGTAAATAAGATAAATATAAGGGGTTTCCTTAACAAAGTGTCCTTTAGATCATCTATGATGAGTGTCATAAAGCCAAAAACGTTTGTCCAATTGGCTCCTCCAAGCCTACAAAAACTGGGCTTGCAGTGTTGGAGCTGCAGAACAAACTCCCAAAGGCTCGGGTTGTGTATGCAAGTGCTACAGGTTTGTTAACAACACAAACATAATTTGATCCATGAATAAATTGGCAGTCTTAAATCCTACTATTATGCATCTTTGCAAACATTAAATATTGTAACAAAAAAAAAAAAATCCTTTGTAGGTGCCTCTGAACCACGAAACATGGCCTACATGAACCGGTTGGGCATATGGGGACACAAAACACCCTTCAGAGAATTTGGGGACTTTATCCAAGCTGTTGAGCGCAGGTAAGCCTTTCAAGTTGCAGAAGAAGTCATAGACTTGAAAGACAAAGATCCCAAAAGTCATTAAGAAGTCTGATATTGGAATCAAGGTCATGAGGGGTCTTTCTGAAAAATTTGCTAAATGATTAATGAGGGCTGTGCGGTATGATGAAATATATCGGATGGCGAAAGTAAAACATCTATTGTTTCATATTAGACGCTATCGTTTGTTTTGTGGTGTCGCAAAATACATTGTTTACTGCAGTATTTTATTTATTTTTTTATTTTTTTCTTCATCGTTTGGATGGTCACCACGTGGATGCAGACACAAAGAATACCAACATGGCGAGTGAAGTTGAGGCAGAACCAGGTTGCTCCAAACAGAAGGACCTGTCAAAGCAAATCAAGGGCCTTATTCCTAAATGAGGGGCTTATGAAAAGTTTGACACGGACCAGAAAACTGTACTATGCAAATTATGCTGCAAACTGGTCCCCACCACAGACAAAATGCACTCATTTGCAAAGCATGTGTTAAAGCTATTGCTGGAAAAAGGTAGCAGCACCACGAATTTATTCCACCAGCTGAAAAGTCATTCACTGGGAAACGAAGACTGTTTTCAACTTGGCATGTCATTGTCTCCCTGCACACCAAAGAAAACGTTAAATAAATCGGTTGTGATACCTGTGACTGTTCTTGGTCAGTTTTTATAGTCACTGTCTACACTGTTATTTCTGTAATTTGAGGTTGTCACTTTTCCCCCCCCCAATTTTTATATGTTATAAGCACAAAGGAGGACATTTTTAACTTCCGCTGTTTTATTTTGTGTCCTGAATTCTATGGCACTATATGGTTGAAAATAACATTTGTATATCATGTATCGTGATATAGCCGAAAAATGTCGCCATATTAGATTTTCCTCATATCGCCCAGCCCTGTGATTAATTTTGTATGTGTGTGGGGTTTTTTTTCTACTAAGTGCTTGCTTTGATACAAGGAGGAAAAAAATTTAAGGATAAAGTTACATGAGCTAACATTCGAAAAAGGGTGCTAGCTAATAGCTTTTCTACTTTTCCACTGGCTGCTTCATACTTCATAGAAGCCTCTTGTAGGTCATAACATGCACGTCATTTTTGCATACATTTTCCTCTCAATTCCAGAGGTGTTGGTGCCATGGAGATTGTAGCTATGGACATGAAACTGAGAGGGATGTACATTGCAAGACAGCTGAGTTTTACAGGTGTGACTTTCAAGATTGACGAGGTTCCCCTGACTCAGCAATATATCAACATGTACAACAAATCTGTTAGACTGGTGAGCATCTACCTCTTCATCACTTTAATTCTTCCGTTTGTGCTTGCACTATTTTATTTCAACTTTGTCTCCTGCTTCTTCTAGTGGGTGAGGGCACGGGAAAGGTTCCAGCAGGCTGCAAACCTCATGGATGCAGAGCAACGCATGAAGAAGTCCATGTGGGGTCAGTTTTGGTCTGCCCACCAAAGGTTCTTTAAGTATCTCTGCATTGCCTCCAAAGTCCACCGAGTGGTTCAGCTGGCCAGAGAAGAGGTTCAGAATGGAAAGGTAACTGTTTTTGAAGTGCGATTAACAGTGATGTTGTTGCCCTCACTAACTGGTTAAACAAATTGATATATCAATATATTTGATATGTAGGGTGTGTCAGCTGAAGCAAGTTTCTGCAGGGGCGTGGACTTTAACCTGCAAGGAAATAAGGCTGCATGTGATAGCTAAAGTTGGGCACACTTGGCAAATTAATCTGACGTGTGTGTGTCCATGTTTGCATGCGTTGCTGTGTATGCCACAAAATGCTACACATAGCAGAATTTAAAACTCCCACACAATCTGAATTTGGGTAGTTGTGTTTGTGTGGCTGTTGAGATCCGTTGAAACAAATACTCTGACTTGAAGCAGTAACTGTCAATTGTAGGTTTACTCCTCAATAAAAGCACAACTGTGCATCCTGTGATTGTCATTGACAATATGAAAGACACCTGAATGAATAGATGATTGAGCCAGCTCCTGCTCTTAAAGGACCAAGCAGTAGCCAAATGGGAGAACATGACCGAATCTCCAATTCAGTTGTTAAGTGATGAAGCGATGAACCATACCAGTTGACAGGGAAAACTTTTATCCTAAAAAAAAAAAAATCCGCTTGAGGCCCTTGACATAGCAAAATATAACACTTATAACTAGCTAAAGGCGTTTTGGTAACACTCTTAGTTATTACAAGGTAATTATTATTATTACCTATTATTACAAGGTAGTTATTGCAAACAGAACTCACAAATTTGTTTGGTCCTATTGGATCTTATCGAGCTGCTTACTATTCTGTTTTGTTTTAGCCGTACCAAAGGAATTTCCCATCTTTGGGATAAATAAAGTATTATCTTATCCTTAAGCATACATTGTTTTGCTACACACGTAGACATACTGAGGATGTTTTTATCATGTGTTTAGTTTTTTACTTTCACAGCTTATAAAATGTAGCTGTGGATTATTTCCCTTGTTGTTAGTGCATCCCACCAGACTGCAACTTTTTAAGTGTTTTCAGTTTTTGCCAGGGGATGGAATTGAATTGTTTTCCCCTCTGCTGTGGGGTACTAAAATGCACTATGTCTTTATGGCAGCTAAACAGAGTAGTGAATAGAGTTGGGTGTAATTGGAATAGGGAATAACATTAGGGACCAAAGCCCTGGCCACAAACTTTAATAGTGATTTGAAATATAAAGTTGTGCAATTCTGATCATTTGTCTCCTAAATAAGAGAACAAATAAGCTAACCAGTTTTTACCTTTACAGTGTGTGGTGATTGGCCTTCAGTCCACTGGTGAAGCAAGAACACTGGAGGCCTTGGAGGAAGGAGGGGGAGAACTCAATGACTTTGTTTCAACTGCAAAGTACGGACTGACTTAAAATGACAGTTTTGTGACAGTGTGAACATAGTTTTGTGTCTTTATCATGACAATAATGCGATAAAATGTTTCTGTTGTAGAGGTGTGCTACAGTCCTTGATTGAAAAGCACTTCCCAGCTCCAGACAGACAGAAGCTTTACAGCCTGCTGGGTATCGACCTCTCAGCAAAGAAGACCCCCTCTCCCAGTGACACAGCAGTAGAACAAGAACAGAAGGGCAAGAAGAGGAAAGGTTAAAAAAAAAAAAAAAATCATAAAAACATTAATGATGCCCTTAAACTCAGCTCAGCAAAAAGATGGCTCGTGTAAATCAAGTTGTGCTTTTGCATCATTCTTATTTCATTCTGCTTCTCCAGGTTCAGAGGTTAAAAAGCAGCAGAAGAAGCGTCCCCGGAAGCATGGGGGTCTGTCGGGTACGAGTTCAGATGAGAGCCAGTCAGAGGAGTCGGACAGAGACTGTGACAGTGATGACAGCTTCAAATCAGTCAGCTCAGCAGACGAAGATGATGATTTCAACCCATTCAGAGAAGAGTCTGATGATGACGATGGTGAGGATACTAGGGGAGCCTGGATGTAAATTAAAGCATTTCAAAGTGAATTGGAGCAAATCAATATTTTTTTTATTTATTTTTTTCCTCCTTCTAGATCCATGGCTTAACAGGAAGGAACCAAAGAAAGGGAAGGAGAAGAAGAAGAAAAAGAGGAGAAAGAGTATTGATCCAGACTCTATTCAAAGTGCCTTGTTGGCCTCGGGGCTGTGCTCCACTAGGCCTACTTTCACTGCCTCAGTTAATCCCCCCAGCATGCCTGCCACAGGTAAGCATGTTCCTGCATGGCAAGATAAACTTATATTACCCTGACTGAGCTTTTTGGAGGTTAATGAATACTGTGTCTTTCCTTGTTCATCAGTCAAGTCAGACAGTCAGGAAAGCTGCCTAACAAGTCAGGACTCAGTGGAACTTGCCCAGAAAATGAAGAAAGAGCTGCTTGAAAAACTGGAGGATCTGGCAGAGGATCTGCCTCCCAACACTCTGGATGAGCTCATAGATGATTTGGGAGGACCTGAAAATGTAGCTGAGGTAAAAAATAATTGTTGTATGTAGGCTGGACTTCCAGTTCCCCTGTTCACCCACCCCACCAGTTTTTAAGTTGGATTGTCCTGTATGAATTTTAACTTTGCGGATTCTTTAATTGTGCTTCAGATGACTGGCCGTAAAGGTCGCGTGGTCAGCAACGATGATGGGACCATCACTTATGAATCTCGCTCTGAGCTGGACGTCCCTGTGGAAATACTCAATCTCACTGAGAAGCAGAGGTTCATGGATGGAGAGAAGGTAAAGTAATTTTTTTTTTTTTTTTAAAATTGCATATATATAGATAGATAAGATTAGTAATTTAGTTCTAATCCTTTGGGTTTGTTTGCTTTCACCACCTTCCTAGCATATAACCAATTTCTATATGCAGTTAAACTGTACTGCTGTAGGCCTGCTGTAGAATTGAACCAACAGGGTTCAAAGCTGTGGCTTGTAGTTGACTGACATGTGTCTATAAATACAGACGTCACAGCTGCTAATTGCACTTTTGTGTCTGGAGTGTAACATTCACTCATCTGTTCCTTCAACCAGAACATAGCCATCATTTCAGAAGCAGCAAGCTCGGGTATATCCCTGCAGGCTGACCGTCGAGTGAAGAACCAGCGGCGGAGAGTCCACATGACACTAGAGCTGCCGTGGAGCGCAGACAGGGCTATACAGCAGTTTGGTCAGTAGATATTACTCCTCTGTACTCTCAGTACATGATTTTTCTTTGGTTTCCTTCTCCTGTGTTAGACTGCACCCTGTTAATAAAAAAAGAATAATAAAAAGGTATGTAACAAAATTGATGTTCTATTCTCAAACACAGGGAGAACCCACAGATCAAACCAGGTCACAGCTCCAGAATATGTCTTCCTCATATCGGAGCTTGCAGGAGAGCAAAGATTTGCATCCATTGTTGCCAAAAGACTAGAAAGCCTGGTGAGGATGCTTATTTCTTATTTCTCTTAAGTCTTGTAGAGACTTTTCTCTTCATATGTGGACTTCATTTGTGTTCATTCTTTGTAACAGGGTGCTCTCACTCATGGTGACAGAAGAGCAACAGAAACTCGGGATCTGAGCAGATTCAATTTTGACAACAAAGTAAGAACATCAAGCACTTCTCTGAGAGGATGTCTTATGGTTTTTAGGGCAGTGACTCACTCATACTCTCCCACAGTATGGCAGAAACGCTCTGGAAATTGTGATGAAGTCAATCGTAAAGCTTGATACTCCATTAGTGTCTCCACCCTCGGACTTTAAAGGGGATTTCTTCAAAGGTATGACTCATACACTGTTAACCACGGACAGGAGTTATTTCCTGCATTTCTGCAGGCTTGTTGTGTTTGCTGCGCATGTAGTTCATACTGTAGATGTTGCTATGTTTGTTGTATACCTTTCTGGGTTTTTTTTGTTTTGTTTTTTTTTAATCAATTACTTGCACATGGTTATTGTCTTTTTTTTTTTTTTTTTTTCTCTTCTCCTCTACAGAAATTCAAATTGGATTAGTAGGTGTTGGCCTCATAAATGTGGAGGACAGATCTGGCACACTATCACTAGACAAAGGTGACTAGAAACTGGGGAATTTCAAGGAGAATCTCTTGTTTTTACTTCTTGGGAACCTTTAAATAACCATGTGCCTTGTTACTGTTGCAGACTACAACAACATGGGGAAGTTCCTGAATCGTATTTTGGGCATGGAGGTCCATCAGCAGAATGCTTTGTTTCAGTACTTTTCTGACACGCTTGCAGCAGTGATTCAGGAAGCAAAGAAGAATGGCAAATATGACATGGGCATTCTCGGTAAGATTATTCAACTGCTTTTACAAACACATAAGCAAGGCTGGGCCAAAGGATGGCCTTTGTAATAAATTATTAAGTGTTTTATTCTTTCTTGGAGATTGAATGTTACTGTTGTTTCATTTTAATCATTCAATGCATTTATTTCTGTCCTCTGTTGTTAGATCTGGGCTCGGGTGATGAAAAAGTAAAGAAGGTGGACTGCAGGAAATTTCTAACACCTGGCTACACTACATCAGGGCATGTTGAACTCTACACTGTAAGTTCATATATGCATATGCTCTAGTCAGAGATTTGCATGATTAGTTGGTTCAGCTATAGACTATGTATGAGGACGAGACGTGGTACTGAAGAAATCTTTTTTTTAAAATCTTACTTTGGGGCAAAGTTGGTGAACGTTTTATCTGGTAATTCTATACATTGAGTTTTGATATTCCAGTGGGGGGGGAGGGATATTTAACCTCCCTTTTTTTGTGTGTGTGTGTAAGATACGCTCAGTCTTGACTTTTTTTTTTTTTTAAAGTGTTTTCTTACTTTTAGACTTGTTATTTTGTATGCCATTTATAATGTTGTGTCATAGCAAACATGCCCCTGACTTTATGTGTCTTCATTCACAGGTAAGTGTTGAAAGGGGAATGTCCTGGGAAGAAGCCACACACGCTTGGGCAGACCAGAATGGAGCCGATGATGGTTTCTATGTGCAGGTATGGAACTGCTAACTCTTGTGTGTCTGAATTGGGGGGTTCATTCCTTATTGATTTTTTTTTTTTTTTTTTTTTTTTTTTTTTTTTGCTCAAATAGCCGAACCTCTTTCTGTGAGTTAGCCTCTAGATTATAATAAAGTGTAGTTAACTCTTACATGTGTGTGTGAATGCAGAGCAGTGACATATGACGTACATGTCTGTGGTTGATTTTCAGATGAGGAACAACAAAAAAACGGCCATCCTTGTCAAAGAGGTGAACACTAAGAAGAGGCTGTTCTTGGTGTACAGGCCCAACACCGGCCGGCAGGTCAAACTGGAGACGTACGCAGACCTCAAGAAGAAATTTAAAAAGGTTAGATGACACTCTTTCATTTAAACTGTGACAAGAAGAAGACAGAATATTTTTTGTGAATCATATGTGTTTTGCCCTCCCTGTATTAGGTCTTGTCAGAAGATGCCAAGCAGCACTGGACTGATCAGTACAAGTCTTCAGAAAAAATCTGCTCACACGCATATTGGTATGTGCACTTCAGATTTGCATGGTGCTTACTTTGCTTACTGTATTCCAGTCCCACATTTGTTGATGACAGAAACTACTTCTCAGAGCACCAAATGCAGATTAATTTGGCAATGAAAATGGTGCCAGTATTTAGAACAACACTTTTCTTCTTTTGTCATGAAGACAACTTAATGAGAGGACATAAGCAGCTTCAACCTTTGATGCTTCCATTGCTCTGTGGTCCTTTTTTTTTGTAAACCTGTTTGTGTTTTTCCTGTTGTCAGGCGCGGTAACTGCAAGAAGGCGTCAGTGGGTCTACAGTGTGAAGTTGGTCTTCGGTGCAGGAGGTACTACGTTTTGTGTGGATCAGTGCTCAGTGTTTGGAATGAGCTGGAGGAAGTGCTCACCCCGGTCAGTGGAACCAATGTAAAGGTGCAGATTGTCCGGCTGAGAACCGAAGATGGGCAGAGGATAGTCGGTAAGTTAAGTGACTGCTGTACTAAAGGAGAAGTTCATATTTTGGAAACTAGTCTCATATCTTGGTAGAGCTGGCGTCTCAGCGAAACTCCTGGTTTTATGTTTTGTGCCTTATTATTTAATAGACAGACATGTAACATGGTGTCTACAGATGTGTAGACACCGAGCTTATGCTCAGACCTTTTTTTAAATTTCTGTGTTGTTTTTAATGCAGGACTGATCATTCCGGCGAACTGTGTGTCTCCGTTAATTAACAAGCTCTCAACATCGGACCAGTGTCAGCAGCTAGCTGTGCAGGAGCAGCAGAAACGGCAGCAGCTTCACCCTCAGAGTCTGAGCCACACACACCACACATAGTTTAGGGGCTTTAATCCCCATCTTTACCCCTCAAGTTCACATCCCTCCCTGAAGGGATCTCTCTACACTGCAGGCACCAGGACCTTCTGCACAACCCTCATTGTTCCTGAGGGTCAGAGGTGTGGTACCAAGCTGTGGTGACACTCGGATGTAAAGCAGTGGTTGTATAGAGAAATTTTCTTTTTTCTTCTTCCCTTTTTTTTTCCCCCCCCAACCCCCAAAATTTGTAATCTCCAGAGACTCTTCCTTTCACCTGGAGATATTTGACAGGTGATGTATTTTCCTCTGACATTCAGAGTGAGAAGATTTGTGACTTTAAGAGAGCATGTTGATCTGAGTTATCCACTCCTCACCGATACTTTACCCTGTTTTACCCCAGAACCACCTCAGTATGAAACAAAGACTTTTTGTGGGTCTGGACCAAAAGTAGATGAAGCAAAATCTACGTTTTTTCAGAGTCAGAGGAAAGTCTCAGATGGGCATATAGTGCTTAACTACAATCACATATTAATGTATGCTAGAGACTCATTATATTAGATATTACCCAGCACTACCTGCAGCGTAAGAGTTCTTGTTTTTTTCTGAAGTAGAAAAAGTGATGCAGTTTACTGCAGGAAACCTTTTGCTTTTTTGGGGGGGCTTCTGATGCACTGTATCTGGCATTTGCTCATGAGACGGTAAAAACCAAATATTCTTATTGTCAGGTTCCACTTCCGTCTAAAATCAGGCCAATTTCTGTTTTTGCTCATCTGTTTTTCACACAGGCCTCAGATTCCTTAAAGTTCCTTTGTTTGTTTTAATGTTTAACTTGAACATTTTGTTCCTCTTTGTCCATGTTGGAACTTGATCAGCCAGTTGTTTGTGAACGTGCATTTGCGTGAGTACTTGGAGCTACAGCAGTTGGTCACCTTCACAAAGAAATGATTTGGTTATTTTTGCATCAGCTATCCTCTGAGTTCTATATACATAGGGTGTTAAAATGTTAGAGATGATGAATATTAAGCAAACTGGGGAACTATGTACAATAAATACAATTTAGTGTTTATTAAAGTATTGAAACATTTAATAAATGGTTTATGGCCGTTATTGTAGCTACAAACAGATGGTGTTAAGAGTTTATCTCTTCATGTGAGGGCATTTAACATTACTATACAGTGTTTCCCTTTACTATCAGAGGCTTTAAGGGGCAGGTGGTGATAAAATGCAGAGACCATAAATTACTGCAAAGTGCAGTATAGACTCACACTGCACTGAAATGAAACAAAGAACATAAATTAGGCAACTGTAATGATTGTTTCAGTGTCGTCATTTGTTCAGACGTGGCAGCATTTGAATGCTCACAAGAAATATCATAGACAAAAGTGCTAAATAATTAAAGCTACATTACAGTGCTGTGAATCAGTTGTTAAATGTTTACTTGATGCTTAAAATTTTTGGCAATAGAAAAATTTAGGTCATAGTTTGGGGTCGAGGGAAAACTATTTAATATTGTACTCCTTTCCAATCCATTACAACAGTTTTATTTCTTGACTTGGTCTTTAGCTGGCTGCTATTAAAACAGAGAAAATGGCAAAAAAAAAAAAAGATTAGTTTTTAAAAAGATAAAGGGTTCCTGAAAAATTGTGAAATGCATGTTGTTGACAACAGCCTTTTTCGTGTGTGCATATGTTCAAGGTTTCACAGCAGTCTGCATCACTGTGTCCTCCTCAGTTTCTCAGTTTTTTGTTTTTTTTCTTTTGTTACTTTGATTTTGTTTTTGTTTTTTTTTTTTTGTTTTTTTGTAAATGTAAATCTGCTCAGGGGTTAAACTCATACGAAGACCCAAAACACAAGAGTTTTACAGTGTATCGCAAATGCATGATTAGAACTCAGTGGTCCTTGGACATCTTTGCTCAGTACAGTTGCTCTGTGTGTGTTTAGCTGTATTTACAGCTCGTATGTGTCAAACATCCAAACATGGTTCTCCAGTTTCTCTGCTTTCTTGTAATTAAGGTCTGTTTGTTGTACAGTCCACTTTTTCTGTTGAGCCTGTACCACCTCAGTCATATGTTGTGTGATGCTCGACCTGCCCTGGAAGGGTCAGAGCAAAGTCTGGATACGTGAGCTGTCCCAGTGGTGATAATTAAACAGAGGATGTGTTTGATTCCTAAACCTGTGGAGTGGTTACTGTTAGGTGGAACAAGAACAAATCTTTGTATCATTTGTACAGTTTGTAAAATGAGTCAAACTGAAATTGTTCATGCATCCTTTTTTTTTTTAAATGTTTTTTTTTTTTATGGTGGAGGGAGAACTTATTCGTTAGAGCTTGCTCTCTAATTGGAAGTCTCATTTTAACTTGAATGTGCACCATGTACAGACCAACAACTCATGTTATTTTATCTTTTGGGCTGGTGGCTGACTTGGAAACATTGTGGGGTTTTTGTTTTTTTGTTTTTTTTTAAATGCTGTCAAAATGTCACGGCAGATTTGGCTCATCTGAAGTTGAAACACTTGAAGGACTTAAATGTGTTTTCCTTTCATTATTGCACGAGTTGCACTACTGACAAGAGTTGTACAAAAGTTCAAAATTACCTGTATATGACTGAGTGCAATGCTCAATAAAGCTTGGTATACTTCTACATTGTTGTGTGTTGTAATACTGAAAAGCTACTGCATTACATTATAGAATTCTCCAGATATGCAGACTACAGTTACAGATGACTGGACTTGAGTTCTTCCAGAAACATCAGTTAATTGTTTATCAAAAAACAGCAACTAGCAATATGAGATGACAAGTGTGGTATGCTTGTTTTTTGTTTTTAATGTAGGCACTCTATTTTATTATTAAAGGCAGTAATGCAACTCTTAAAAATATTCCTATGAAAAGTAAAAACCCTGCATGTGAGAATGCTGCGAGGTGCTTACTCTGTATTTATTTAATTTATTTAGGTACTTAAAGTACAGCTCTCAGTGTAGTTAATAAGTGCAGAAGAAGCATTATGCATGCATATTAAACGTGTAAGGTGTATATGAGCATTTATTGCTCTATTACTTTAGGTGTTGCTAATAAACTGGCAACTAAGTATATAATGCCATTACATATAATTCCCACACACATAAGTTAATACAAAGTGCATTAAACACGAAAGCATGGTGAAATACTCCCAGAAAGGCCGTTACGGTGTTTTTATGGAGCAATTCTCCAGCTCCTTAAAATGTCAGACGAATTATTTTTTGTAAAATAATAATTAAAAAAAATACATAAAAACTGCTGTCTTCTAAACCTCAAGCTTTATATGGTGGTTTTATTGATGAGCTCCCACTGCTTGCATTGCGCCAAGATTGAAATTACCAAAATTAGGAACGTTTATTTTGAAATGATTTAACGCTAAACAGTTCATTTTTCACCGTGTTACGTGCGCCTTCATTTTTTGGGGGGTGGGAGGGCAGAGTGGGCAGGGGTCCGGGTCATGACCCTGAGAGCAACGATTGGACCACACTTTTGCCTTTGTGTGTCCAACCATGTGGCCAAGAGTACTGATGGGACATGAAGAACTGAAATGACTCCTGAGCACATTTTTGAAAAACTGAAGATAACCAAGTCTCCGAAATAAGAGCGCCTGCTTCCAACTCCAGTTACTTTTCTTTTTAGGTAAAAGCAGACTGCTATCAGTAGTAATGGATACGACCCCTCAGACAAAGACAGGTACGCTGGTCTTCTTTCATACTTTATCTTAAAAAAAAAAAGAAAAAAATATATATATTAAAAAATGAGTGCGTATAAAGTTTAACCTCAAATACATGTATCCACGTCTGGTTGCTTATTCTACTTTAAAAGTCTAGTTTCTCCTTCATAATGTTGTGTAAAAATTTAAGTTTAAAACATCTAAACACATATCACGTTTAAACACTTTTTGTTAAAAAAAAGTATTTTAAAAGTGTCGTTAAAGTAAACTCGGGATAAAGGTTGGCAAATGTGCTTAAAATGCGTGTTAAAGCGTGCGCGAATTTGGTCGCTTTGTGGTGAAATGTGCTTCTTTTAACCGTTTTCTTGATAATCCGCAGTGGATAGTAGCAATGTTAAAAAGCACAGTGGGTGTCAATATAAAGTGACGGCCATATTTGCCGGTGCCGCTGTTGTAAACAAAAAGTGAGAGACAGACGCTTCACTGAATTTCGGGTCATTTTTATTTCTTTAATTTACAATGTCTTTGGGAATGTCTTACAAACCCAATGTCCATCAGCACATTCCGGGAACTTCTGGGAACCAGGGTAAGGAAAAAACGGCGGAGAAAATCAAAGTATCCGTCTGTTAAATCGAGTGTTAAATTCGGGGTCTCGGAGAATACCTGGAGAAAGACCGTGTCTGTAGTTTTTGTCCAGTTATATATATAGGGTCAGATCCTGGGAGCTAGGCTAATTCATATCCGCCATTATTACTAATGTAAAAGAGCGCCATCCGCGATACAAGTCGGCGGAGAAACACGGTGGGGATGTGAAAGGAGTCGGCGGCGGTTCCTACAGTGTCGATATCCGTCGTCCGGGGTCGCGGTCCCGCCGGGTGGGTGCCGTTACACGGTGACAAAAATGTATCACTTATGTCTTCTTGAGCCAGCCTTGTTCCGTTTCCTCCATGATGCTCCTCGGTCGGAGCTGCCGATTGATCTGCCTCGAATTTTTTTTATGTCTCTTCGAGGACATCTCGTGTTGGAGGTTGAATATTACAAGCGAACAAAGCGACAGGGGAGCGGTGATTATGGAGGTGCATGTGCGTGGATGGAAGTGTTCAGATCCCCAGTTTCTTTATGTTACCAGCCAAAACATAAAACAATACAAAAAATCAATCTGCTCAAAGTAAAGGTATGTGTTATATAGAGAAATGTATGGAAGAGTAGTCGGAAGAGTTAAGAATTAAAAGAAAGAAGGAGAAGGAAAAAATAACAATAGGAATTGTCGTTCCAATTCAAGCTAATGGTTGTGTACAGATTGCTATGTAGGTATTTGGTAAAATTGTAATTCAAAAAATTCTATTAGTAACAAGGGAAATAATTTCTATTTTTAGCACATGAATAAAGTGCAAAAAAATGATTTTTTTCCCCCCTAACAGACATTCTCTTATGAGATTGTTAATATTGATATTTCAGTGCTTTTGCAACATTTTACCCATTTTACTTCTACTTGCTTTACTTTAGTCCAGAGGTAATAGGTCCAGATAAAGGTTGCCAGATACATCTAAAGGTCAATCCTCCTAAATTTCATCACCTCTCCATTTTCATAAGACTCTGTCATACCAAAGATGATATCACCTATGTCCAACATAACAATTTTTAAGTAGTTTTTATGGCTTCATAAGCTGCTGATTAGCTTTATCTTTAATGGGACTGACAATTTTTTTAGTAGGTTTATATTAATCTACTGTACTGTAGTCTTAAACCATCCCTCATTTTTTTATATTTTGCTAGGAAAATGGGAAATGGATGTAGAGATTTATTGAATCATGTGCAAACATACATGGGAATACAGTATATAATGCAAAAAGAGAGTTTATATAATTCCAACAATCTCGAAAGTTGAAGCTTTGTTCTTCAACACAGCCTTAACTCTCATAGGAACTAGGAACATAGGAACACTGCTTCAGAGTAAGGGGAGGTCAGACTGACTGTGTTCCAGTAAATGTTTTTGTATCCAGGTATGCTCTACTCCAGTATGTTTGGGAACATTATCATGGTGAAAAATGAAACGTTTGCATAGTGGATTAAAATCTGATGGTACTTTTCTCCGTTCACAATCCATTAATTTTGACAAGAGCCCCAACATCACTGGCTAAAGTGCATCCCCAAACCATGACAGAGCTTTCATCCTGTTTTATAGATGGCTGTAGTGCTCTCCTGACCTTCTCGGTACACAAACTAAAAATTTGAACGCCCTGTTGCTGGTGATTTTCAGCCCACTTCTTGTGTAACTTGGCATACTTGAGCCTTTTTCCCCAGTTTCCCTTCCTTAAGAACAGCTTCTTGACAGCTACGCTTCAGCTGAGCCTGTTTCTGATGAGGCTTTGGTGAATAGTAGGTGGATCACCTGAAGGGCCAGATGCATCTCTCCTGTGACAGATTTTTTTTTCTCCTTTTTCTTAAACATATGACATTCAGATAAGATAACCCAGGCCTAAAGATAGCTCTTTAGGCCTTTGCTCCTCTTTTGTCCTCCAAGTTCTCCATATTGGTGTAAATATACTCTATTATACCTGACAAACTGTGTTATTGTTGGCATTTTTCATAGTTTACTTCTGCAGCAGGCTGCTGGTAAAAAAGTGCCTCAAGACAGAATTTAAATTGGTTCTTTGCTAAGTCCTCTGTCATGTAGTAACAAAACTCCTTGATAATTTAAGTTTTGTGCCTTTTTTCAAGCTTGAGTGATTCATAGATCAGTGTTAGGTGGCTTTACAAAGAAAAAGAACATTCCTTTGAAGGTGATCAGGTATAAGGACTGGACTGAACTTTAAACAACCTTCATTGTTCAAGATGACTTTCAAAAATGATAAAGTCTGTCTTCTTGGAAGAAAAGTATAAAGATTCACTGGTATACTCAAAATCTTTTTCTTCATGTCTGAGGTCACTAAATGGGTGGTTTGATAAAAGTTTTGAGTGTGATGACAGTAACAAGCACTGCTGCTGCTGAAACTAGAAAATCACTTCACCCCGCCTGGGCTCACTTTCTTGCGGCGTTGTACTTTTAATGTTTTCTGTGTATTTGTGTTTGTGTGTGTGTGTCAGAGAGGAGATACTACACCTGTGAGAAGAATAATTGCTGCTTGTGGTGAATGCTGTAGTATATTTAATTCGCACACATGTTCCTAAAAACCTTTTACAGTATATGCATCTTTTCTTTAACTGTAATGTGAAACATATGCACTGTCAAGCCCTGCACCATCAGCATCACCTCCCTGCTGTTTCCCACACCACAAACACTGAAGAGCTTCCTTTGTGAAACTGCTGACTATAAGAAAAAAAAACAACCCTGCTTTACTGCTCTGATAATACAATTTCCATTAAAAAAATCTCTTTAATAGCAAACAGTTTCTATTTGTAGTGCCTTTTAACCTTACAGGTTCTCTAAAGTGCTTTAAAAGTTGAGCAGTTGGTTGGTTTCGAATATATTTGATTTGTGTGTCTATTTTGATTTTGACAGGAGTTGTTTTTGAATTGTCCACAGTTGCAAACCTTCAGTCTCCCTCAGCAGCTAACCTGGCCACGCTGCAGTCCTACAGGCCCCTTCTGAGTGACTACGGACCTCCTTCTCTGGGATTTTCACAGGTAACTACTAAACTCACTGCATACCCCAGCTCGTAAAGGCAAAACCAAACAAACATACTTTTCCAGTTTTTACATTTCCTTCATTGCCATGGAAGATACAAGAGTGTTGTTTGTTGAGTTTTATTGGTGCAAAACTGGAGAACATTGGCCTAATTACTTCATATTCATATCAACTTTACAGTCCATGTTTCAACATAAGTCATATTTGTATATTAAAATTGCATTTACAGTCTGTCAAACCACCCATATGATGAAAAGCAGTGTTTTTACCTGTTTATATCCAGTGGTGGTCTTTTACACAGCAACAGCACAACTGAATCAAGAAGTGGTGATTCCTTAGAGATTTTAAGCAGGGCTGCTTATGTCACTCTTATAGTGACATGAAATACCTCTGTGTCTGCTGTAGTGTTGGGACATTATGAAGGTCAATTTTAGACACTACTCTCCACCCCGGACTCCACAGGTCCTAATTTTTGGTATCAAACTGTACCAAGTATCAAACTGTACTGTGTTGATAAGGCTCCATTTTGCATACCAGAAACCAGTTTAAATGTATTGAACCTGACTGATTTTTGCTTTAACTTCAGGGCTCTACTGGCAGCCAAGTGCCTCAGAACAAATATGCAGAGCTGCTGGCCATCATTGAAGAGCTCGGAAAGGAGATCAGACCCACATACGCTGGAAGTAAGAGTGCAATGGAGCGACTGAAAAGAGGTAACCTTGATATGCAGAGCAATACAAAAGCAGCATGCAAGCATTAACATTTCTCAGACTAAATGTGTATTTGTTTTTCTTCAAAGGAATAATCCATGCCAGGGGGCTGGTGCGTGAATGCTTGGCTGAGACTGAGAGGAATGCAAGGTCCTAGCTAAAAACGCCCATTCCTCCCTGCAAGAACTACCTTTCATGAGGAGAAAAAATAACTTGCATGGCGTTTCCTTTGCAAGGAGGAAGTAAATGAACAAAGGATGGAACAGCAAGCTCCTCGAGAGAGAGAGAGAAAAAAAAAAGAAATACAGTAATGCAATTTGTGACTCCTGAGAGCTCTGGAGGATAATTTCAATCATGTGTGGGTTATTGGAACTAAAATGAGAGATATCATGTGTTTGTTTGTTTGTTTGTTTTTTGGTTGTTTTTTTTATGCCCCATTTTTTTGGATCATAGTTTTGACTTCATATTTAAAGCATTGGTTTATGCATGCAAATGGGCCCATAGGTTAATTGTAGACACTGCATGGAGTATACAGGTGTAGATGGGGAGGACTTTTTCTTTGAATTTTTTTTAAACTTTGGGTTTTTTTGGTAGTGGTTGGTCTGATTTTCAGACCCCTTTAACACCTAGCTAAGTAAGGGAGGGACAGAGACGTGCCAAATGCATCGGTTGATTCGTGTTGAGGTTGGTTTTGGTATTAAAGGGAGGGAAAAAAAGGAAAATGCTGTTAACTTGCATCTTTGTATGTATTTATTACTCAGTGTAATAAATTGTATTTTCAATATAGTTGTCAACATGATTCATTGTACGTATTCAAAGTACATTACTTTTTCCCATGTACACATGGTTCAAGAGACTACTGGTATATTGTACTATCCATCCATCCATCCATTCGCTTCCGCTTGTCCTTTTCAGGGTCGCGGGGGGTGCTGGAGCCTATCCCAGCTGTCACAGGGCGAGAGGCGGGGTACACCCTGGACAGGTCGCCAGTGTGTCGCAGGGCCAACACATAGAGACAGACAATCATTCACTCCCACATTCACACCTATGGGCAATTTAGATTGATCAATTAACCTATCCCCACTATTGTACTATCCATCCATCCATTCGCTTCCGCTTATCCTTTTCAGGGTCGCGGGGGCGCTGGAGCCTATCCCAGCTAACTATTGTACTAGTTATAGCTAATTATAGAGGCCAATGATTGTCTGTCAATTAATTAAATTTGACCTACTAATAAATCAGCACCTACCTATAATGACACATCTCTTTGGATGAATGGATGATGGATCAGTAAACCATTTTGGTCCAGGTTGAAATATATCAACAGTTGGTTAGTTTGCCATGATGATGGACATAACCATCATGATATAACACATTGTAATACTATTAAAAGCTAGATGAAAGTAGGCTGAATCAGAAAGTCAACTGCACCGAGTGCTCATGTGGTGGTGACCTGCCAATCACAAGGTAGGTTGTACGCCTGCCTGAGTTCTATAGACTTATCCATGCCAAAAGGGAGAAAATATTTCTCTCAAACATTTAACAGTTATTAACAATTAATCTGCTATTCACTGAGCATTAATTGACAAATATTTTGATGACAAAGTGCTTCTGAGACCTGATGAGTTACTTCTGTATGACAATAAATCACCCCCCGCTAACATATCCCAGCTTTATCTTTAAGCAGTATTTTTCATATTCTCTAAGGCCTCTAATATATAAAATGGATTCTTGTGTGACATATTTTGTGTTCACAGATATTGTGAAATACCCATAATTAAGAAACCTGCAAATTAATGCCAAGCCAAATGGGAGATGCAAGATCTGAAATCAAAATAGAACATCTGACTCGTTGTGACAGTGGACATGGGGTTCCTCCACATGTTTGAATAATCAAAATGCAACCAAACAAACAAATAAGTACAAAATTTCAAATACATTTCAAAAATGAGAATGTGATGAATGGATTCATATACTTTTTGAAACTTTTTACTCTGGTTGTTCCACAAACACACAATATGGTTTGGTGTACAGGTCTGACTGTGCTGAAACCAAATTATATTATATGCAACTGTATATACTGTAGTCACTGTTTTACATTCAAAAGTACTTTAAAAAGGAGCCACTCTCCTGAGTAAAATGTGTTTTGTTTGACAACTATATAAGTTGCTAGACCCCTTGAAACAATACTAACAAAACTATATTTAAAAAACGATACAATCAAAGATGCAGTTTAGCAACGATGGAAATCATGCATCGTTGCTAAACTCTTTTATTTTACACCATAAATGAGAAATGTCTAATATGAAACCCATCACACACTAGTTCAAGAATCGAGCAAACTGACTTTAAAACACAACAAGGCGTATAAAATCAGAAACTCTTCATGACTTTAGTTATCTGTCTTAAAAGCCACACTTTAAGTCAAATAAACATTTGTCTTTATCCCGTTATTGATAATTTACAATCCTCATGCTTTTGGTTTATCTACGGTCCCAACAGATGCGTACGCCTCTGTCCCCCACATAACCAATAGAAACACTGAGTGAAAGTAACGACCAATCACAGCTCTGTATTTCAGATAATATTTTGACCAATAGCAATGTGGGCTGTGAACGCTACAGCAGCCAACGACCACTGCAGTGCAGTAGCCAACCAGCAACCAGCTAGCCAGCTTGACTACTCACAGAGAAATATGGATGAAATAATGATACAAGTTAACGGGTAGGTTAAATGTTTATTATATGTAGCCAATCAGCGCGACACAGTTTTCTGTTTTATATCATTTATTATATACCCGCGTGCGCTATCGTTTCACCCGCGCTCTCCTGCGTGCCTACGCTGTGCTTACAAACCTGTCATAAACCAACTTAGCCAAACTGAGCTAGCTAGCTAACCATTTTGAACTGCTAGTCAGAGGTAGTTACCGTGCTAGCTTGGTAACTTAGCCTGACTGACCCAGGCTCCCGTGGAGTTTATAGGCAACTTCAACTGTCTGCAGCATCCGTTGCGCTGGCCGACACCATAGAACAGCTAATGTAGCTTCTTACTAAATGAACCAGCCCACCGCTTGTGGAGCTCTATCTCTGTTGATTTTCTTGTTGTTGGCTAAGTTGATTAGGTGTCCAGTCAAAGCTGCCCATGTTGGACTAGCTTTCACATACAGCAAACACAGGTCATGACAGACAGACTGACAGAAGAGGCTAAAGCAAGAACAATTACATATTATCTTAAAAATCTGCATATTGTGCACGGCTTTTGTTTATGTCTTATTTATGTTGCTTATATTTATGTCAGTTACTGAATGTTGATAGTAGATCTAAGATCAAAACTAAGAGTTGATTTGGTGTCTTTTCTTGGCTTTTACATGTATTATACATTAACGTATTAATGCATTGTCGTGTTCACAGTTCAGCAGCACTTCCTGTTGTTGAAGCTGGAAATACAAGAAGTGTGATTAAGCGCACTCTGAACTTTTCTCCTTTGGTCCCTAGCTGTCAGAGTGACTTCCTCTGCATGGGCCCATAAAAATGTCCACAGATGACAGTATCTCAGAGGATGTGTCCAGCTCAGGGGCTTTGAGCCATTGCCATGTCAGTGCTGATGGGGATGTGGGCAAGGAGAGCGAAAACTCGCTGGTGTCTTCTGAGGGGACATCAGCCTCAGGACTGGCTGTCTCT
This sequence comes from Haplochromis burtoni, assembly GCF_018398535.1. Lineage (NCBI taxonomy): Eukaryota > Metazoa > Chordata > Actinopteri > Cichliformes > Cichlidae > Haplochromis > Haplochromis burtoni. The sequence continues at coordinate 349,875 of NW_024582705.1, read as the reverse complement.
GAGGGGAGACGCACAACCTCCCAAACAACAGGAGGCACTGTGGAGTGCAGGCCCATGGACATCACACCAGCATGCAACAAGATCAGGTATCGTAACTCTTAAGTTCCTTACTGTATGAGGAAGTGTCTGCATAAAAAAAGAAACACTTGCCCCTTTTAAAATATTAAATATTTGAATATTTTTTTCCTAATGCAGGTGTGTTGTTGCAGTTTTTTTTTTAAATTTAAATGCTTAAAAGGAAATTGATTTACATTTACTACCTATTTATGCAGAATATTTTCTCCATTATTGTGACAGCTCTCTTTAAATGCTTGTGGAAATTTGAACATATGTAGGAGTGTTGAATATGAAGATGCATTGACTGCAATTTTCTGTGTCAATTTTGATTTATGGTCTTTTAAAACTCCTGTTACAGTTTTTTTTCTTTCTAAGAACTACAATTGACTGCATACATGATTATTTCTCAGATTTCAATGGAATGGAAAATTGAATAGGTGCTGATATTACTCTGTTGTGTTCAGTGGACCTTTTTGTGTTGTGTTTGGAAAACCTCTGAACAGATTGAGTTTAGACATGTACAGACAAAGCTATCTTTAAGCAGCATTCTATCAAAAGTAGTAGAGCACGTGGATTACTGGATCTTTCAAGTAGATACTATACATACAGTATACATATTGGGTGGTATTTATTTATAGTTACACATATAGAGTGTTAAACTGGAAGAGGAAGTATAGGGCTATTTTGTTAATTTCCACCAAAACATTTCAAAGATTAAAGATAACGTCCAGTGCTTGACACTGCCTGCTGCTCAGCTGTGACGTTACTCTGCTGGATGTACTGCAGACAAACGTGTCAGAGCTATTCTTCAAGATAAACACTGTTTTTAAATATACAGATGGATATTCTTCTGCCTTATGTTGCATAAAAATATTTTTAATATTGGCGCATGTTGAACAAAATATCAGACACTGAAAAGTCTGTGATAGGCTGCAGATATTGGCTGAACTAAGAAGTAGAGATCTTTTTTGACTTTTATAATTTTATTTAGTTGTCTCTAAAATACTGCTCAGCTATAATAATAATAATAATAATAATAATAATAATAATAATAATAATAATATTGCCAGACAGTATAAAATAATACTGGCTGGAGAAACATATCTAATATATTCTAATCTAATATCTAATATTTTAATACTTGATACAATATTTTAACAATATCCAATTTGTTTTACAGGAGCCTATGTCTGAGCACAGATGAAGCCTTTGAACAAGGGAAGACCCTACCATTCATCAATCCAAGCTCCCTGGAGACCCTTAGGGCCCTGGTCCAGGAGATCCAGAGCAGTGGAGAGACAGACCCTGAGATCTGGAAGGACTGCGAGGTAGGAAAATACCCATTGAGACTGGAAGACAATAGGTCTTGTAGAAAGGCTGATGATGAAGTGTAGTTGGTGTTTGCTGCTGTAGCAGTTTGTTCTTGTGCGCTGTATTTGGCTGCTGGTAGCCTCAGTTCAGACTTGTCACATGTATTTTTTGATCAAATCACACCTGACAGTAAGATAGATGCACACATACACATTTACAGACCCCAACACCCACACAGCACCACTCCACAGCTGATCTTTTCAGACACAGGATGTGATTTGCAGAGAACAGACAACTGTGATGCTCTACAATGTGAAGGCACTTTATGGCACAGTTCATCAAGCTTGAAGGCTTTCAGTTTGTACACCTGGGTATAACACACTCTGTTCTCAATCTTTAATTACTGTATGGGTAGGTCACAGGAAAATTAAATCCTTCCTATGTCTTCTTTCTCTCTAATGGAGGTTTGTATCATAATTGTTGTACACAGCTGGGTTCTCTGGCACCTTCATAAATACACATAGTATTGCAGTCTTTTAGTGTACATGGAACTATTTTCTTTTGTGTTCTCAACTCTACTCAATTCAGATTTATTTATAAAGAGCATTGTTTGTCTCTGTGTAAGTTAACCCGCCCTCATGTGTTTCATGCTGCTCTGGATTCATTTTGCCTTTGTGGATATTATATTCTTTGGACTGCTTAAACAACCCTATTAAAAATGTATTTTGAGTTTAACCCTTGGCTGTTTTGGTGTTCTGCATTTGGGTCAGTATTCTGCGATTCATGGGAGTGGGACCTGGAAAGGGAGCAGGTTTGTAGGAGCTTGGTGATGTAAGAAGGGGCCAAACCATGAAGGGCTCTATTGACAAAGAGAAGGATCTTGAAATCAATGAAATCAATTCAAAATTTTTCAGGAAATCAAGAAACTAAAGCGGGTATAATATGATGTCTTTTTTGAGTCCGTGTGAGGATCCTAGCAACAGCATTTTCGATAAACTGAAGGTGGGACAGAGAGGACTGAGACAATTGTAAAGTGAATTGCAGTAGTTGAGTGGGAAGAAATGAGGGCATGGATAACAATCTCCAGATCTTTCACATACAGAAAAGGCTTAATTTCTGATATGGAACAGAGATTAAAAAAACAAAACAAAGACGTTTTTAACCACTGAGGTAATTTGCTTGTCAAACTTAATCAGAAAGTGGGCTTCTCATTGGGGTTGAGGCAGAGGTGCAGCTGAATAGTGTCAGTATGAGAATGAATAGAGATTGTGTTTACTCATGATTTGTCCCAGAGTAAGCAAAACTGGGAGACCAGAATAAGCCCTAAAATGGAATCCTGAGATACCCTACAATAAGGTGCACCTGATGTAGAAGAATTGTTTTCATTTTATACTTTTTAAAGATGTTGTTTTTCTGTATGCAAGGAATAAGTTGCTGAAGAATTTTGGTAGTGGTTGTTTGTAGAGATTGGTAATTATTAGGTAATTTGGAGTCTAAGTTGTACTTTCTCAGCAAGGGCTAGATTACCTGCTTCAAGAGAGATGGAACAGTACCAGTAGATTTAGAAGTGTTGATAATGGAGAGGGTGCTTGGATCAAATACATCTTTCAGAAGAGTGGAAGGCACAGTAACTAGAGAGCAAGTTGTAGATTTCAATGAGAAATCTCTGTCTTTGTAAGAGTGGGTAGTGTAATCTGTTTAAAACAGTCTATTTGAGAGAGTCAGTTAAAATGTGAAAGGGGTGGGAATTAGGGCTGCACGATTTTGCATAAAATGAGAATCACGATCTTTTGGCTTAGAATTGAGATCACGATTCTCTCACGATTTTCTTTTCCAGTATAAATATTTATTGCACTTATTAACTGCACATCAACTTCGTAACAGTTGAGACTGAACATAAAAACAATAAATAAACATAAAAACAACAAATGTCTCACGTTTTGTTGTTGCCGCAAAATGTTGTACTGCTTGAAATTCCGTCTCCACCGTTGCTCGACACTGCGTGTATAGAGCAGGTAGTGCAACAATAGAAAAATAGTTGCGTGTAGCGTTTGTCTAGGGTGTTGATCATTTTCCTAAATCCCTCGTTTTGCACAGTGTTGATGGGAGCCATATCTTTGGTCAGGTGATAAGTAATAGCCTTCGTAATTTCTTTGTGCCTGCGGGAGTTCGACGGGTATAGGGAAGCGCTGTATAAGGTTCCCGTTATTGATGTTTGGGTGGTTGACCGGGACGGATTTTCTCCTGTCACTTTCTCGTCATCCCTGATGTGCTCTCCGTTGTTTTTTCCCTGCTAATTTTAGCATCACACGGCACAGCTTCTGTATCACGTGGTACAAGGCTCTGCCCTTGTCATTTGTTGAGCAGGAAGAGTGAGCGCTTGTTTTCATGCAGATTACGTCCCGGATCAAAATGCGGTACAATCGTCGTCGTCTTTTTTATTTTTTATTTTATTTTAATCGTTGTCATTTGGAAATGAGATCGCACATAAGTATGAATCGAGATCGCGATTTTCTAACGATTAATCGTGCAGCCCTAGTGGGAATGCTATTAGTCTCAACTTTACTAGTAAATTGTAGAAATTATTCACATTTTAAGAGTTGATGGGAGAAAACATACATTGAGCAATCATCAATCATTGAGCCAGGACGACTGTTTAAGTCCAGACTTTCTCAATTTATACAGAGCAGCAGTATCCATAATTGAGGAGCAAGTGCTTTTGAATAAGTTAGTAAAATCTTCATGGCTGAGATAGAGCAGGGAAGCTGCTATGGACCAAGCATCTGTTGCAGCTTTGAAGGACTCACCAAAATAGTTAGCAGTGGAAGAATTGATATAATGTGATTGGTGAAAAGGTAGATGCTGTGTGGCAGGGGGAAGAAGGAGCAGCATATCAAAAAGGATAATATAGAATTCTAATGAAAAAGCATCAGTTATATCCAGATTACAAATTGAAATACCAAAAGACAAATCTAGGTCTAATATATGGTCCGTCTCAGAGTGGGTGCAGTAGTGAGCCAAGTGAGATTAAAAGAATGATGGAGGTGCATTAAAAAAATTTACCGTAGGTTTATCAGGACAGCAAACATGGACATTAAAATCACCAAGAATTAAAACTTGATCAAATTTTGTTATTGTTCTTGAAAGAAAATCACAGAATTGATTGATAAAGCCCTTCTGAAATGGCACATGGAAGCTATCAAGAGCAGATTGACCATCAAGTTACAATCAGCTGGGCAGAGTTTGATGAGTGGAGAAATTTCCCGAGGATTCACGAAGTGGAAGGAAATCCAGAAGTCAGTGGCTTAGCCCCTAGGGATAGGTTGGAGTAGGCTTTACCTGGGCGCAAGAATACAGTGGTAGACAAGTTGACAAGGCTGGTCAGATAAGCTGATATCAGTTAGAGACGTGCATTCTCAACTGAACACTTCTTGCACCTTTCCTCTGATGGCAGCCACAGGGGTTAGCGCAGGGCCCTCTAGGTATACTGAGGGGTAGTTAGCGGAAAGGGCATTTCTGATTAAATTCAAATGTGTAAGTGTCCCTGAAAGAAGAGAGTTGGGCAGTCATAAACTATGGCAGCTTGACATTATTTATTCAAATTTAAATAAACAGAGACCTGACAAACACCAAGGGCAGCAGGTGGTGAGACGCAGCCAGACACAAAGGCGCGGCCATACTGATATGGTGGATGTCCAGAAAGCTGATTTCTTGACCATGCAGTATAATAGCGAGTATATAGATTACACATGTGGTTATGTTCATGCTGTTTCTTCATACATATAGCATGTTCACACATGTTTGATTCACATAGGCAGAGGTTCATTTTCATGTCATGAGGACCTTAGTGGCACATGGAAGTAGGGCTGTTCGATATAACGATATATATCGGATGATGATATAAAAACGTCTATCGTTTCATTTTACGCTATCGTTTGTTTCGTGGTGTCGCAAAATAAACTGTTTACGGCAATATTTTTTCATCGTTTTGATGGTCACTGTCACGGCTATATTAATTTCTTAAAGTTCTCTCTTTCTCTTATATTTTATATAACCACACTACAGACGGACAAGCGCCTGTTTTTATGCGTTGTGGTTAGCAACAACGACGGTAACAGCATCGCGTGTCCGCTTGTTTATGTTCCACATAAACCTTTCACAATAAAGCTCAAGATCCTGTTGAGACTTTTCAAAATAAACTGAATCACGTGAAAGAGCAGATTATTTACGGATGAGAATTAAAAAAGAGCCGCCAGGTGCTAAAAAATAAACCTTAGACTCAAACGTTAGAACAGGCTTTTCCCCGCAGCACGCCGTGTAATAAATACTCACAAAGAAAACGGCGGTACAACTTATGTCTAAAAATGTATAGTTTCATGCATCGGTTAAAACACTCGACTCCAGCTACATGACGCGCAGCTGGAAACACTTCCCGCAAGACGAGCTGCCCGAGAGTCACAGAATTTACAGAAAATGTTACATTTTTGTGATTTATATCGTTGTCAGGACGATAGAATTCTTATATCGGGATATGACATTTCGGTCATATCGCACAGCCCTACATGGAAGCATCTGTCTGACAAGACATATTTAAGGAGAGGGAATTTATGTTTCATATGGGTTTTTTTTGTTTTAAATAAAAAATTAAAACTTGAAAAAGTTAACTTATACATTTTCTTTCATGGAGAAATCTAAAATTAATTAATTAATAAAATCTCAGAAATAACTGATGGACTGTGGTTTCAGTGCCCATATCTAATTGTGTACGTTGTATACTGAACAACTGTTGACTCCTAAACTCCTAAATAAAAATTCCACAGTGGTGGGGAGGGAAACAAAGAGAAACCGGCTTCTTTTTTCCACCATAACAGGCCGTGTTTACAGGCCGTTCCAGTGTTTATCTATCTTACACGCTCGACCAAACAACAAATACAAAATTAAACAAAAAGTACGTTAAAAATAAAAATGTCTCTTCCAGCGAGCATTAAAAAACAAACAAACCAAACTTCGATGTAATGTTAAGTCTTTTGTGCGATTTGGCGCATCTCAAATAAATAAATGAATAATACAAAAAGTAGCTATATTAAAACTAAAACAAACAAGAAAAGAAAGCAAAATATTCCCTCTAAACAAAACTATAAATAATAAAACAAGAAAAAATCAAAGGAGTGAAAGGGTTAGACTCATACGAGCATACAAAGTGGACTAAAGACATTAGCTTGCTGCCCAACTTTCATCACACTCATATTTATAATTATATGGTCCTAAGTGTGAGTCCATACACTCATGAAGTGTTTAGTAACTTCAGGTCCCTTAACAAGCCCAGTTCCAGTTTACTGATGGATGGGTACAGGACCTTGAGATGTTCCGAGTAGCCAGATATGTAGGTGGACACCAGGTTTTATTCTAAGTGAAGGGCAACCCTTCAAAAAACGGACAGAGCAGTGGAGTAGCCAAGGCAATAGAACAATACAAAACTTTGTACTAAAATATAATGTATTTCACAAAAAAGATTTAAAACAGTTAAAAACATCCCTGGCCACGGGGAACACACAGTAAAAACATAAAAACAACACTAAAAGTCCAGTGGCGTCAGCCACAGCATTAAAATCCACTAAAATCGGAGCGGGGCAAAGAAAACCCGACAGCGACCCCGGCCGTCCTGTCTGTCTCTTCGCTCCGGAGTACTGCAACAGTCACTGTTCTTTCCAGTGAAAGGGATTTCTTGTAGCACAGTGTGTCTCGGGACTTACCCTGCAATCCAGGGGATCTGTCGCCTCTTCGTGACTTTGGAAAGATGACTTGAACAATTTTTCTTCCATGATGGAATCTGATAAAAACCGATCTCTTTACCCGTCGGCTTCCCGTGGCTGTCATGCGACTGGCTATGGCAGTTAGTAATACAACAGCTTCTTGCCATTCTTTGTGTCTCTGTTTATCTCTGTGTGACTGTTGTCTTGTAATAGCCCGCGCTTTTATTCAAAGTAAGACAAGTAACGATGTTTGTTTTTCTGCTACAGGGTCGATGGCTGCATCTGTTTCAGCTGGTTGAGAAGCAATACCAAGAGCAAATACTTGCTCAGCAAGAACAATACCAGTGCCAAATACAGGTAAGCCTGGATTTAACATCATGTCCTGTTTTATGAAATTGGACCACCTCAAAAAAGAGATGGTGGATTACAAGGGGACTATCTTAATGAGTATATTGAAAGCAATTTCTTACAGTAAAATAATTCCTCTTTTTCAGTTGATTCAGGATGAAATTAAGGCCCTTGTTCAGCTCCAAAACCGCCAGGCTAGTGTCCAGCCACATGGGGAGTTCTCCCCAACTCCTGTGAGCAAAAGTACCACAAACATGAAGGACTATATTTTCCCCCCTGTCTCCAGTGAATGTACTGTTCCCAAAACTGTGTCCAGTGACAATGACAGTCTGGCAGCTCCCGTCCATACCCCTTTTAGCTCCCCATCGCCTCCACTCCCTAGGTCTGAGGCCACAAATCAGCGGGATGAGCGTGTAACCACAGTGCTCAGCAGTGGATATGGGACTCTTTCTACTTGGGAGTCAAGTCTGGAACCTGCAGGTTCACCGGGAGAAGATGAGGTTGTTGGTCAAAGAAGCGAGAAGCATCACTGGTCCATTAACTTCCAGAAAGACACAGAGACAAGTATGCTTGGTTGCCAGCAAGATTTCTCCAATGAGAGGATGCTCGGAGTGAATGAATCACTAGTTTATCAGCAGAAAATCTCTGGGTATGTAAGGTCAAACACATCCATGCTAAACTGAGTTTGTAAGGATGTACTGTGGTGTTTTCTCAGCTTTTTCAGACATAAACGTCTATCTGTTAACCCAAGAGCATCTGAAAATGGCTATAGACAAAGTCTGACACTAGTCCATAAACATTACAGACACGGTAAAAGGCACGGTTTACACATGTTCAGCTGGCCAACAGTTTATTTTATATGTTGAGTGTTTAAAATAATGGGAAAGTCTTCAATGTGATAAAGACAGAGTCTGTGACAGGTCAAATTAATGAGATTTAGTCGGGAGCCAAAGTTATTTGTTGCCTGCAGCTGCCTGTAGAAGTCTTGCCTCTGAGTTTCCAACACCTGCAGCATCAATCATTAAGCAAGAGAGCTGAGCAGATTTATGAATGTGACACAACAATAGTAGCTTCATTAATTACTTAAAATAAATGGTGCCCAACATATAGACACCATTGATTAGGATCAAGCAGCTAGTGACTGTGTACTTCACTTCAGATCTGTCACGCAGTCAGTTTATACCCAGTTTATACCCTACAGTGAGGAACATGAATGTAAACATGAGCTAAAAGAAATACACTGATGAAGCCATCAATGTTAAGTGTTCTGTGTTTGAAACTGGTTTTATAAATACATTTAATATCAAATTTAATTGCCTGTAGATGTTTTCTAAAACATTTTTTGAAACTAAATGGCCACCCAACATGACATAGTCACATGAGTCTCTGGCTGGCAGATGATAGGAAGCCCAAATTCAAACAAGAAAACAATACATATGTCTCAAAAATTTAGCATATCCTGCCAAGTATCTAGATCATCATATGCAGATCATCCCCCTATCACACTAGCTACTTTAGTAATACTGTTAGGAATTAGTAACTTAATCTGGAAAGTACTAACACAGTATTACAATATAAATGCACTTGGTAAATGGCTCTAGAATAGTGGTTTTCTTAAGTTTCGATAAATGAAAACAAAATTAAAAATGTAATTAAGGACAAAAACATGTGTATGTGTGCTTACCCAATTATTTTGGACATGTTTGCAAGTGCGAGTCTTTATTAAGCTTTATTGGAATATATCATTGTGCTAGTGTTTCCTTTCCCTGTCTCACTTGTGTGTTCACCACCTCGCACTCTGAGTGGAGCAGAGGGCACACAGGTGACTCATTCTCAACAAGCGTTAAACTGAACATACTGTAGTGAGAGAAAGAGAGAAAATGCGGTTGTCAGAGCTTTTCAGTTGTGTCTGCGTATGCAACCAGTGTTTTAATCACAAATTGTTACAAACAAACAAAGAAATCTTTGGAATGCCTCCAAACTGCTGACCCTTTGCTGTAATATTAAATAAATAGTAAATATAGAACAAAAAGGCACTGAAGTGACTGGATTGGCAGCAGTATGCTTGTTGTAACAATACTCATTCAACCCTTTAGATACCCTGCAAGAATCCTGTTGAGGTTTAGGCAGCATTTGTCTGAGAAATTATAATTTTACTTACCCTAAGCAATTCTGTTGACAGCACCAGTCAACAGTTGACCTCCTGGGCCCAGAGGCAGAAACTGAGGCCCAAGAAGAGCAAAGCAGGACAAGCGTCATCCCAAATACCAGAGTACCAGGAGCAGCCTCGCAGCCCCAGAGAATCCCACAGTCAAAACACTGTAGAGAGCACAGAGTCCCAGGACCAGGTATAACTCAGGAAGTGGTGACAGCCTCTTCTCCAGGATTATTTGTCCAAGATTTTGCATAGATAAAATAAAATAAAACAAACAAACCCAAAACAGCAGCAGTGCATAGTGTTTATTTGTAGTATTTTTTCTTTTTGCTGTATTTTTCTGTTTTGATTACTTTCCTGCTGCTGAATCTAATCCACTCATTTCTATTGGTTTTCAGCATCAACCAGCTGGGCCATCTTCCAGCTCTTTTCCACTGAGGAGGAGTGATAGTTTAGCATCTGAAGCCTCAGGTAAGAATTCAGTGACTTGAATTCAGACACACAGTGACTGGATTTGGCCACTGTAAAGTATATTGAAATAAATCAAGTACAAAACATGAAATAAAAATAAAAAAAAATACAGGATATTACACTTTTTCTTTTAGAAGATGAAGCCCCTGGTCATATCAGAAATTGAAAACATACATCTCTACACATACCTGGAGAGCTAATTTCTGTGTTTCTTGCAGTTAAACATATAGTAGAGTTACAATAGAGTTGCATTTTTCTCAGCCAGTCAACCATTTTTTAAACAGCTGTTCACTCCAAGGTTTTTTTGTTTTTGTTTTGTTTGTTTGTTTGTTTTGGGGGGGGGGTGTTACTCCAACACTATGGTGCAATTAAGTGTTGATAATAATATGTAGATTACACTAAGGCTCAGTGGAACAACAATAAGATATTTTATATAGACATACACACATATTTTTCAACTAAATTCTTTCTTTAGGTGTAATTTTGGTACTTTTAATAGCTTTGCTAGTAACAAGGAAGATATAAAATATATGTCAGCTGAATATTGGTATTGGAATTGATCCATGTTGGCTATATCCCATCCATATTGATAATGGGATATTAACAATCTTTGGTACAGAAACAAATAAAAAATGAATAGTATCAGCACTGGCTATCAGCCAAATTGTTATTGTAAACATTGCCAGTGGTGTCAACCAATTGAGCAATTAACTAAATATCAGACTCCTTGTTTATATTAAAAACATATATTTTTAGGATGGCCAGCGCTGCCAGAAATATGTGATAAAATTGTAGTTTCAAACAATGTTTCCAAATTATTGCATATAGCAATTAAAGTAAGCCTTTTTTTGTTTTAGGCCTCACGTATTGGCGTCTGAATGAGTGTGATCTCTATCACCCACTACCTGAAAGCTTTGACAGTGGTGCCTATCTACTTCTGCAAGAGGCATCCATGAGTCTGGTGAGTTACGTTATGGTTTACTGTGGCTTCTGAGACTGATATAAAATACATGGTTTGCTTATAATGCTGAGGTTTGATGCCTAATTTGGTCTTCTTTAGACTCCGGGAAGCCAGGAACCTCAGCTGTCTCTCAGAGAGATCTATCAGAACAAGCAAAGAGCAGATTGTAGGCGTTCAGATTGGGAAGGCTCTGCTACTTCTTTTCCGTTGTCACCGCAGGTATGTCACATGACTCAAACTCTGCAATCCCAAGATTGTAGAAGTGATTTACAGAAGATAGATAATGACACGATAAAACATTAATTATTAAAAAACATAATATTTTTAAAAATACAACTGACTGGTGACGTGTTAATCTTGTAATCTTGTAATAAATTTCACATCCACAAGTTCACATTTTCTTACAATTTGTATTTTTGTGCTTCAGATGTTGACACTGGATCCAGCAGCTAACATGCGACAGTCAGATCGCACCTCTGGCTTCACTTCACCCTCTCATTTCAGCAGCCCATCATTCGCCAATCAGCCCCACCGCTACCCTAGAGTTGGGACCCCCATAACCCCTGACAGCATGGTGGATTGCAGCCCCAACCCTGGAGATACAGACTATATCTCTGATACCTCCAGTGTCTCTGCCCCATCTAAAGTGCAAAGCCCATGGGGAAATACAACCCAATTCCTGTCTACCTCCCAAGATAAGGCTCAGCCCTCCCAAACAGACAGCCATCAGCGCAGAGCCAGTGCTCCCTTAGCCAGCGAAGAGGAGGGTAGTCACACCCACACCAGCACCCTGAAGCCTTGTTCAGCCTCTGGTGCTTCTCTGCGTCATGGAGTCAGTCCACACATGGAAAGAGCATCATCACTAGAGGATCCTGTTGTCCTCTCTCTGTACGTACATATGTTATAATGTATAATGTTCTGCTCAACCATTTGCCTATATCTTTCCAAAAAAATGCACTGATATTAACTTTAACTTGTTTGAGCCTTTTCTATCACTTTGTTTTGATGTGTTATTCTCAAACAATCCACTGAGTGTCAATCTGTCTTTGAGTGGTAGATCTTTTCAGTTTCCTTACAGAAAGTTAGCAACGCCACAGGAAAACTAGAAATGCTCTGTATGGTGACATTTTTTTAAAGTTGGGTGGTTTTTTTT
>NW_024582705.1:251974-337646 GCF_018398535.1 Haplochromis burtoni | reverse complement strand
GGGGGGGCGGGGGGGGCATGACATAACGTTAGAGACTTGATTGAACAGAATTAAATAACATGAAAATTAAAAAAAGTTTTACATGTGCCAAATAATTAAAAAAAACAAACAAAATAATTTCTAAGAACATCTACTCTAATGCTTGATTTGGCCCTTTATGGTAAATGTTGACCTGAAGCTAAAGAACTGAAAATGTCTGTTTATGAAGTATAAACGATTAGTATTTGAACAATATGAATCTCTAAAGGCAACAAATAAATTCAAAATACTGCCAAACACTATTAGCACTTTAGCTACACCTAATGTTTTCTGTTAAGAGGACCTGAAATAAGGACATGGAACGTCATGTGTTTCATAGGACCCAGAGCCAGTGAACAGAAATCTCATGTTTAATAGCTTCATTTCATAACAAGATTGATTATGTTAGCACATATTTAAAACTTTTTACCCTAGAGGTTGGTTATAGTTCCCCTTTTATTCCTTTATTTACAGGTGAGTATAATCGTTTCTGGCACTGTCCAAGAGGCTTTAGCCAGCCCCAAAAGGAAAGCTGCTCTCATTCCAATTTATTGCTTCTTTTTTTCCCCATTATCTCTTTGTACTTGTAAAAGTGGAGGCATGTATTTGTGATTATCAGAAAGTCAGAAGTAATGGATAAATAAGGTAACAGATGAATTCGCTTCACTTTGCATCGTGATCACATTGCCATGCCCAGTCACCTCCCAGAGAACCAAAAACAACTTCAAGTACTGTGAATAAAGTAACATTACACATGACCAACCTTCTTTAAAAAAGTTTTGTTTTTCTTCTCCTGTTTTTCAGACTAAGGCAGAACCTGAGAGAGAAGCATTCTCGGCATGTGGCTGACCTGAAAGCATATTATGAGTCTGAGATCCAAATCCTGCGAGACAAACTCAAGCTTAGAGATCTGCCCCAGGATTTAGAGAAGAGCAACCATGCGCTCACAGAAAGGTTTGCATTTATGGACTATATTTTCAGTTAAAATATTATTGTTCATTATATTGAGTTGGAGTAAAAAATTTGTTTTATATGTACAAGAAAAATAAGCAGGGATGATACAGTTAAATGTAGAACCAAATCACAGTCCCCCTCAGCGGGTTAACAGTCACTTTTGGTTAGAAATAGCCAATAAGTGAACTGTTGTTTTTGATGTCAAGGGGTTCAAAAGTTTAACACATTTCTACATCTGTCAGTGCATTAACAATAGGGGACATTAAAATAGGTACTCCATTTAGGATGATGTAAAGTTGTGGTTAAGATTCTGAAATTAAAGGGGAAAAGGTGTCAAATCGAACTTGAATGATATTGAATTCATATTCTGAATTACCAAGATGCATAAAATCCCGTAGTATTGCTTTTTAGATTATTTTCATGCTTTCATTGTTTATTGCTATTTATTTACAGGTGCAGGCATCTAGAACAGGCTTTGGCTGAGGCCACCACCCGTATTCAAGAACTAGAGGCAACAAACAGCTCACTGGAAAAAAAGCTGGTATGCTTTGCTATTTATTTTATATCATTTTTACCCCTTAGCCGTAAAAAGCTGATGTGGTATTGTCATCACCCAGCAGGGGACATGGACACCCAAGTTGTGAATGCGATAACTCGTTAACCAAGCAACATACAAGTTTCAAATTGATACCATAGGTACACTACTAGAATTCTCAACAAGTTTGGTCATAGATCAAATTTTTTGAAAATCTTGTGAATGCGAAAATCCGTGTTTACGTGTTCATTTATATTTATTGGGTTTTAATTAGAATGTCTTTTTAATTTGTCACTTCATCAAGGATGTTTTCTAAAAATATGTCAATGGCTATGAAAGTAATCTTTATTCCATATCTTCATTTTGATGTCCTTTTTTTGTCATTAGGCAGAATGGCCGGAGCGCTATGCTGTAGCAGGTGCCACTGTGAAATCTTTGCAACAGCGACTGGAAGAAAGCAAACATTCGGCCAAAGAAAAGGACACCCTGGTGGCGCGTTTGAAGAACCGTGTACGGCAGCTGGAGGAGGCAGCGCAGAAAGCCTGCAGAGAAGCAGATGAGAAGGAGGTCAGGAGGGAGAGAGAGTACAAGATGCTGCAGGATGTAAGTGTGAGAGAACAGAATGACATGAAGACATGATAACAGTCAGAAAACTGTCACATAAACATAAACATCCTCTTATTCACTGGATGCTGGTAGCATCAGTACTGAGGTATTTCCTTTAATCAGGCAAGTGCACTGTTGTTAATGGACTTGATAATTTGTGATAGTTTACTTTATCTGCAGTCAGCTAGCTCTAGGTGTTGAGGAATTAGTTTGCAGCTGAGGATGTATGTAAGAGTTTTTTCTATGTTAAGAGTGTTTTTTTTCAAGGATGTACCAGTCAGGTTCATCTGATTACTATCTGCTCCAGTATTGATCCTTTTAACCTCATGTTGGCTACAGCCAGATGTTCTCCAAAGCAAGGGAGTACAAGCAAATGTCTTTCACTTTATAGTCTACATATAATTTTTGTGTAATACAGTTTCTGCCACTTTCATGACTGGTCTTTTGAAACACTGGACAGTGTAGTATCGGTGGATTTTTAAAAAAAACAACATAATTCTGAAAGTACTATTAAAAAATATTAAGTCTGTCACACAACACAGTTAGAGAACTATTTACACTCACATTCACACTTTTAGGCAATTTAGAATCACCAATGAACCTAACCCCACTAGGTGCATGCCTCTGGGCTGTGGGAGGAAACCAGAGTACCCAAGTGTAGAACATGCAAACTCCACACAGAAAAGCCCTGGCTAGATGGTGGATTCGAACTCTCATATTTCTGCTGTGAAGCAACAGTACTAAAAACCATGTCACCATGCTGATCTAAAACAAAAAGCAATTGTATTTTTTGCATTCATTATCAAATTATAACATGTTATAAATCAAGCTCATTATTTTTTTTTACAGAGGTGCACTTTTTGCACTAAAAACTAAACTCCTGATCAACCAACAGACTATGTGGCTAGATAACTTATGCGTAATCTATCTAACGGAACAAATTACATACTCCTTTAGATTTCAGAAAGCTGTATAAATTTAGTATTTAAACAATGAAGAGGCAGTGTTATACATTGGTGGGGTTTTTTGTTTTGTTTGTTTGATTTTTTTTTTATATTATTTTAAAAAAGGACATTTGCCAGTGCTATAGTATGTATAGAGTGTTTAAAAATTCAGTTTAAAAAAACCAAACTATTAAATGACCCCATGTTAGCCACCACATCCACCTCATTTTTCATTGATTTTAATATTGATTTTTCTTTCGTCTGAAGTATTGTCAGTACTACTGTCACATTTTCAGAATTTTGTATTAAGAACAAAAAAGTAAATCACTCTTTGTCAGCACTGCAGTAATGCTGGCGTCCAAGGTTAAGATGTCTGTGGTTTTGTTTCCTCAGCTGCTTGGAGAATATGATTCTCTGATAAAAGACCATGAAGGATTGAAGGTAATGATTCTCTCACTGAAATTTACATTAAAACCTTATTGGGATTATTTGATTTGTTTGACTTCATGGAGTTTCCCCATTTATTTATCTACAGAACAACCTGGTGTCAGCAGAGAATAAGCTTGTTGATTCCAATGATCAGATATCTGAATTAAAGAGGTGAGTGAAGAGAGTGACGGTAGGTGAGCTGGATCTAAAGGTTAAAAAGTCAAGACTACCAGCTTGTTTAAAGGTCACTTTAGGTCAAGGTCAAAATGTTACAGTGTTATTGGTCTCCGGCCTGTCAGTGTTTCATTGTCACTTGCTGGTTTGAGCATTTTTGTGAAAGGGCTGCAGTGGTGGGTAGTATTCAGCAGGGAGACGGAGAAAAGAATATTAATCGATAAAGCCTAATGATGATCCTGTTAAAAATAGATAATAGTGCTGGCCTCTGATGCCTCGGCAGCATTGTCTCCTTGCAGTTTCCCCTTTGCCTGCTAATTGATGCCTATAGAGGGAGCACATTGATAAAGTGTGCCAAGTTTTCAATAAGAACAGATGGTAGTTATAAATTGGAGTACTTTAGCTTATCTGTTTTTGAGTTAATAACCTAAAGGGTAAGGCCTACATCAGCATCCACTGAAATAACATATGACCTTGTGTGTAAAGAGACTTTGGGGAACCTAAGAAATGTTATATTTTTTGAATACACAGAAGATTTTAAAAATAGAAAATGTGTAAGCTGCTCTAAGCGTCAAGGACTAATGGAGTCACAGTGCAAATGTTAATTACTATGATCTGTAAAACAGAGGAGCAAATTACAGCCAGGCCTTGATGGTTGAGAGAATTTTTCTTGCAAAATGTTGACATTAAAGAGGACCTAATATGCTCATTTCCATTTTCATATTTTTATTCTTGCACTGGACTAGAGTAGCGTTGTATGACTCACAGTTCAAAATAATCCTACTTGAGCTTAAAGAGATGTTGTACAGCCCCTCTGTCCATACATTGTCTGAAGTAGCTGTCTGTTCATGTGATTGGTGGACCCTTAATTTCAAATTTAAAAAGCAGATGGGTGAAGCTGCTGTGTGTTTTATAGCCTCACAATAATTAACATTTTATTTGGAATTTATTTACAATCATATATTATTGTTTGCACTTATTAACATTGTTTGCTGTTTTCAATCAATCCATCAGTCATTAAAGTAAACAGCCTTGTGCTGTGTAGTGAAAAAAGAAATAAATGAGCCAGCATAGCTTGTTGTACCTGCCTTTGAAATACTTCTATGACTCTTTGAATCTAAACAGCGTTGGTTTAGTTATTTCATGTGTATGTTTGTGATTAAACCCCTCAGAGTGATCTCTAAGCTGGAGTCTCAGGTGAAGCAGTTGGAGCATGAGAACCAGGCCAGGGCCCGTTATGTTTCCCACAGTAACATACAACCTTCTGGAGCTGGGTAAGCACAAAAAGTACTGAAATCCTTCACAAGGTGTAATCATTAATGTCAGGGACTCCACCTATTAAATAAAATCAGAATCTTTACCTGGTTTAAATGTGTTTGATTTCCTATCAAGGCCATCTTCTCTGATACCTTTGACGAACAGAGGTGGTATTTTTAAAGCATTCCATGGACGTCCTGTTGAATGTGCCACTGTGATACCTTCTGGTCTCTGGACAACTATTTTTAGTGCTGCTATTTTTAGTCCCCTCTACATATGCCCTACTTATGTCCTGTTGCCACCTGGTTTGGCCACTTTCATTGATTATAATGTTGCAGGATGTGCTCTGCAAACATTTAGACGCTTCAGGACTGTACAGTAGAACTCCAATGTGATATGGAACAGATTTGATATGGGACTCTGTAACTGTTAATAAAACAGCGAGCATTCTCCTTTGTATTGATCACCATCTTGGGTCTTTGACAATGTGAACTCTTCTACTAAAAATTCTTGTTTCAGATGTGGTTTTTGCTTTAAATTGCCAGGGTCACAAAACTTGATGATTTGAGTTTTGAAAATCACAACCAGGAACATAGATTACGTGAATCTTTACTTTTTTTTTATAATAAACAAAAGTATGCCATCAGAATAAGAATGATGAACTAATAACTAAAGATTTTCTTTAATGTTTTTAATCATGTCTCTCTTATTATAGCTTTCCAATTTAAGTTCAAATATTTTGTAAGTGCAGTGCTTACAAGGGGTGTATAAACTGATGCGTGCCAAATTCTTAACCTTTTAACGTGTCCACAGCCTTTTCCACCATCCGGACCTCCTGCTGTCACCCAGTAAAGGCAAAGCAGAGCCAGATGTCACCCACAGAACGTCTCCTCTTCTATCAGACCAGCTAAAAAGTGTCAGAAGACCTAATCAATCAACAGTCCACAAAAGGGCATCGTATCCACTAAATGATCATTCATCGGGAACAGGAAGCTCCGTGGACACCCCTTCAGCTGCTGGGAGCTGGAGGTGTGTTTCTGATTGTTGAGGATGTTTTTTTTGTTTTGTTTAGTACAACTGTAAGTGATTTACAGGGATCTTCTCCAACAGGTGTGCATCTCCTCCAGAGTGTGAACAGTCTGTTCTTCAGATCAGACACCAGGAGCAGAGTGCTGGCCACCAGGAAGCTAGTCACAGAGAAGGATCCTGTGCCCTGACACCCATGATGAGGGCCCTGATAGAGCTGGAGGAGACTAAAGCCACAGATACCCGGGCCCCCTGTAAGAACAGCTCCACCAACCATAGTATGACTCTCACACACACATTTACAAAGGCCACTTTAAACTGAGGGACTGTCTGAAATTCTAAGCAGCTAACCATGAAAAAAAATGTTCCTCAGTCCTGTAGCTCAAATCAGAAAGAGTGACTCCTGGAAAACAAGCTAATTGAGAAAAAATGAGAAATTATACAGCTGCTATATAGCCCAACATGTCAAACGAAGATTTGTGGCCAAACAGTTTGGTCAGACCTCAGTGTTGGTTTTACAAAAGCAGCTACAATTAAAAGGGGGTTTCTTACTGTAATCATTCCTCGATTTAGTACACTTTCAGTACATGTGACATTATTTAATTTGTGGTGATTCACATTAAGTTCCAGGATTTTATTCTTTACTTTCAGGTCTTCTGTAGTCACTTGTCATTTCTTGCTTTTCTGTCTGGAGATGGCTCACCTTATACCTTATTGCACATCCTGTTGTTAAATCTTATACTGGATGCACTTTTTAAGCTGCTCTTGGATTATATTATGTTTTTGTCTCTGTAGGGGTCAGTAGCCAGAGAACCACTGTTGGGTTTGTGGAGAGAAGATACAAAGAGCCAATTCAGGAGCGCGCTGGACTTCTTCACAGAGAGAAGGAGTTGGTTAAACCTCGAGGAGTTGTGGCTGGAGCTGAACATGGAGGATCGAAAAGTCGCAGTGGAGCAGAAAGAGCTGCTGCTCTGCTAAGAGCTCAGAGGAGTCTGTCTCCAGAGGGCCACAGATCCTCCTCACTGCCTCCTCCAGCACACCGAAGCATACCCACAGCTACACCCAGTAAGAGCTTCCAGTCATTCTACCTCCATTTAGGGGTGACGGTGGCTCAGGTTGTAGAGCAGGTCACCTACTAAATGGAAGGTTCAACCCCCGACTACTCCAGTCTGCATGCCAAATAGCCTTGGGCAAGATAAGAACCCCAAGTTGCTCTCCAATTCATCCATTGGAGTATAATTCTGTGTGAATGTTAGATAGAAAGCACTTACATAGAAAAACATATATGAATCAAGCAAGTTGTATTTAACGAGTGCTCAGAGTAGAAAACAGCAAATATAAGAACAGTTACCATTTAAAGAGGAATCAAAAAATGAGTAAAATCAAGTGTCTTGTTTAATTTTTTTTGGTATGACTTAAGATGTATATACTGTGTCTGAAATTTATGGTAGCAATCAGATGGCTTAGTTGCCTTTGTTTTCTGTATTGGCTTCACTACTTGCTGCTATAATTGGTTGACTGGTATTGTGATTACTGTAATAAGTTGTACACTGCTGGAGTCCACTGTTTGTCTGTAATTTGAATTACTTTCATTAATTGGAAACACAAAACACAAAGACATTGTTTTTGGGTCTGTCTCCTGTGACGCACTCAGTGTGATAGTGTTAATAGGGCTGTGTGAGCTTTACTTAGTGGTACGCTCTTTTCTTCCATTCAGCAAAGAGGGAAATGTTACTCATGCCTCTGTCTGCGAAGTCCAGCCCTAAACGCAGCCCGACTGAAAATTACTCCACTGCTTTTGGTCACCCAATGCCAAGAGAGGAATACCTTCTCCACAGGTAAGAAACATACATCACATTACCTTGTATTGTTGCGCAAGTTCTCCGTAAGCCGTGTTTGAACAGCATTAACATTACAGGGAGAGGGGGAATTAAGTATTCAC
The DNA here is from genome assembly GCF_018398535.1 of Haplochromis burtoni. Taxonomy (NCBI): domain Eukaryota; kingdom Metazoa; phylum Chordata; class Actinopteri; order Cichliformes; family Cichlidae; genus Haplochromis; species Haplochromis burtoni. The sequence continues at coordinate 329,761 of NW_024582705.1, read as the reverse complement.
TGTGCTTCACAATATTTTAACTAGTGATTCTTTATTTTAAACCATCTAGAAATAACGTAATATGAGCTCTCCCATATGGGCACGTTTTTACATGACCTGAACTTTCTTTATGTGCCAAAATTGATGCCACAAAAAGAGCACAACAAAATAATTCAAAAAAGATTTCAATAAATCAAAACCTAAATAAAAACAATAAAATAAGTTATTTTGCATCTGTCCTCATGTCAGTGGAGTTGAAACAGATATTAGGGAAAGTGTTCTGCTGCCTGTGCAGTAAGCTGTACTGAGGGTACACAGTTTATTTTCTATATCCATTCATTATACATTCACTACCTGCCTTTTAAGTCTGATGTCATTAGCTGTTTCTGGGTCCAAACTCCTCTTCAGCTCCCAAACTCAAAGAAATACTGTGGTATCACCGAGTTAAACTGAGATAATCCATTCACAATATGAAGTTAGTCATGTGAGGCCGACAGTGATCGCTGACTGTTCAGATTAAGCAGAACAAGATACAAAGCATTAAAGCGTTAAAAAGACAACAGCCTTTATAATCCCAATGTAGTTTGGACCCCGAAGCAGGGTTCATATGTCATCACTTAACAACCGGATAGCCACAGTGATTCTCTGACACTTTCCTCTGGGAAGTAATATGGATGTATTTTACAGCCTGTAGGTCAATATTCAGGTCACAGAAAAGTCCCATTGCAGTAACCTGTCTGGTGTTGCACCATTTTTCTCAAGTAGTGCAGTCACTGTACATTTCTTTGTGCTACTCGGATTAATATGACTATCATTCAAAATGTTCTGAAGCCAGGTACAGTCATAATGTGGTCTGGGAAGCAAGTGTAAGATCTGTATGAAACACATCAAACTACACTCAATATGTTCCCTTTGGGTCCTAAATTGAGCTCACCAAACCAAATGATAGTTGGAATATTGGAAAAAATTTTTCACTGCTACTACACAGTGGCAGGCTAAAAAAAAAAGAAAACAAAAAACCCCCCAAAGCCTAATGCTCGGGTATCTCAGCTCAGATCTTAGTTAGCTTGGAGAGAGATGTGTCAAAGATTTTGGTGTGGGTGAGCTACCGTCGAGAAATATTAGCAGTGGAGCTCTGGCATCTATTAGTGAACATTATTAGTTGCACCATGTCACAGAGGACAGAGTAACCCTTGCGTCATATATTTGTCGTAAACACTGCCTGCTGAGATTTACCACCAGGTGTCATCCCACTGCTCCCTACACACATTAAAACCTTGTAAAGAGTGTCACACAGAACACAGGTTTGTTCAAAGTCAGTTAGAGCATGAAATGAAATATAAACACCTCACTGCTTCATCACATAAGCCCCTGAACAGCAGCTGTCACACTTGTTTTTTGTTGAATTAAAACCTCATTGTGTGCTGTCTACAGGCCTGACGGACAAGTTGACAAGAGACGTCACTCATTCCACAGCAGCAGTCCCAAGAAAAGACTCCAGTTTACGTCAACAGGCAGAGAAGATGGTAACATATTTATACGCACAGATACAGTTTTTTAGAAAATTCAGTTAAGTACTGCTTTTTTGTTGTTTGACCAGATTTATTGCATTGTTTTGGTGCTGTACTCCTACCATAAACCAGTTTAAATGATACTGAATAACAGGGTGATTATTTATACTTATCTTTTAATGTAAGAATGGATGGATGATGACTCTTTTAATATGCGATGTAACAATAAAACCTGATACTTGATTGATTTGAATTGATTTTCCGTTGGGCATTATTTATTTTAAGGTTTTGCTTTAGAGTGCGAGAAGGTACATTATAATTAATTTGTTATATTAATTACACTAATCTTCACTACTTCTGTTATTGCTGTAGTAACACTTCAGTAACTTTCTTTTTTTCTTTTTTTTTTTTTGCACACATAGCAGACAGTAGATCTAAAACAGTGACCAGTGAGTGTATTTACTGGGAGCATATTAATAATGTTTTTTTTTCCTTTCTCTGCCAGAGTCCTCTGGTGGTGAAACCCCACAGGATGAAAACTCCCAGCTGGGTTGGGAGGAGCAGGGAGGCTTTAGTGGACCTGACCCGCAGGACCCCTGTGAAGACTCAGCCTCACTTCACAGAATCCAGTCACTGGCGGAGGCTGAGAAACTGTTTGACGAGTTGACGCAGGAGAAACAGCAGGTGAGAGTTCAAAGGCATGTCACAATATGCAGTAGTATCTGCTTTTTTATCAAATCAGTGTATGTATGTAAGTGGAACACTGGTGTCTTTTTAAAAATGGTGTAAAACGGTAAACATGCACGTGAAGTTTTCTGATGAGTCTGTAGGTGTGGGGGGGCTAGTGAATGGTATTTCTCAGTGTTAGCCCATTAATGAACTGGTAACAAGTTAAGGGTGTACTTGGTTTTACCCTAAGATAATCTAGTCTCCCTGCCTCTAGATAGATGGTTATTAACAAAAAACAAACAAACACATGAGCGTAGTAACATTCCAAAATTTAGCTTCCCTTATAAGCTGTTGGGACATGGCAAACATTGATATTAACAGCCTTTATCTCGCCACTCTACAACAAAGAGTACATGGGGGAACCCACCCAGCACTGGGAGAACATGAAAACTCCACATAGAAAGTTCCCAGCAAGCCAGTGGATTTAAATCAGGACTTTCTTGCTGTCAAGCAACAGTGCTAACCACTGTGCCACCCTGTTTGCTGTCCAATTAACTAGAACACCTGTCCTTCTGCTTTGGTATTAGGATTTCCTCTTCCTCTCATTTTGGGCAGACTTTGTACTTTATTGATTTGTTATAACAGCTTGTGATACAAGTGCCCTGTTTTTAACCTTTTCTTAATATCTCTTTGATACACTTCCAAGTCATAGTGATTGTTTCATCACTTTCTGCTTGTAATTGCAAAAGGAAATTTGCAATTATTTTAAACACCAGAATGTCCAGTGTTTGCAAGGGTGTCAAGAGACCCTTGCATCTCTTGACACATAGGCCAGGATTCATTGTTTTTACAGAGCTGCTAAATGACTTGTATTTTTAGGAGGTTTATACCCCCCCCGTCTCTACCTTGCTGACATGGGAATATTACTCTGCGTTACACATGAGTCCATTGAATGTGTTTCATGTGAGAGGTATTTAATTAATATCATTATTTTGGGTCATACATGATTAACCTCTGAATGTGTGATGTACAGATTGAGGCAGCTTTGAGCCGGATGCCTGGTGCAGGCGGCAGAGTGAGCCTACAGACCAGGTTAGATGAGGTAAGGCTCCACGGAAACCATCCAAATATTTATTATTATGTTTCTAGGATTTATTTATGGTGGTTGTTGATATTATTCATACATTTTAGATTTAGCCACCAACTGCTAAATGTTGTTCAATACTTTGTTTTTTTATTTAAAAAAATAAAGACCCAGAAAACATTGCCATCAGTCTGAACTGTGTCGTATGCAGGGCTTTTTAACAAACGTTAACATACTGACACTTTAAATAAAACTGCTAAACCTCAACATGTTAGTATGGTAGTATGCTTTGTTAGCATTTCGCTCAAAGCTTACCACTGTGATTAGGTAGAGACTCTGAGCTGCTGTCAACCTTGTATAGTAGATTCTGCTTTGTGGACCAAACTAAATGCATTAGCTAATTAGAATCATTGATTCTACTGTAGGGCTGTTCGATATATGTTTCGGATGACAATATGAAAATGTCTATCATTTCATATTACACGATCGTTTGTTTTGTGGTTTATGGCAATATCTTTTCATTGTTTTGATGGTCACTGTAGTGGCTATATTATTTTTTTAAAGTTCTATCTTTCTCTTATATTTAAAGATGGAAAAGCGACGGTTTTTATGCTTTGTCGTTAGCAACCACAATGGTAAAACATTGTGTGGCTCCGCCGTCTGCTTGTTTATTTTCCACATAAACCTTTCACAATAAAGGTGAAGCTCCTGTTGAGGTTTTTTGAAATAAACTGAACATGACCTGACAAAAGCAGCAACAGAGTGATTGTAAAAAAACTCTTAATTTGCATTTATTTTTCTGACTGCCCACGGGTAGAAGCTGTCCTTTAGTCTGTTGGTTTTGTACCTGATGGATCTGAACCTTATTCCAATTCAATTCAATTCAATTTTATTTATATAGCGCCAAATCACAACAAAAGTCGCCTCACGGCGCTTCATAGATACAGAGAAAAACCCAACAATCATATGACCCCCTATGAGCAAGCACTTTGGCGACAGTGGGAAGGAAAAACTCCCTTTTAACAGGAAGAAACCTCCAGCAGAATCAGGCTCAGGGAGGGGCAGCCATCTGCTGCGACTGTTTTCCAGAGGGCAGGATGTTGAATAGATGGTGGTTAGGATGGAGGTGGTCTTTTATAATTGCCCTGGCTCAGGAGAGACATCTAGAGCTGGCAATGAAGACCAGGGTGAAGAGTGGACAGCCGATCACCTTCTTTGCAGTTCTGATGACCCTCTGGAATCTATTCTTATCGGCCAGCGTACCACACAGGGATGGCATGCACCAGCACACTCTCGATTGTGGCACGGTAGAAGGACACTAGTAGGTCAGTCTGCAGCCTGTTCCATCTCAGAACTCTCGGGAAATGAAGGTGCTGCTGGGCTTTCTTCACCAGGGCTGATGTGGTAGTTGTCCAGGATAGGTCCTCGGAAATGTGGGTACTGAGGAACTTAAAGTAGGACACCCTCTCCACATAGTCACCTGTTATGGAGAGGGGAGGGGGATCAGTTAAAATAGTTAAAAAATTTCTGCTGGGACCTCCCAGACAAGTCAACATCCCTAGAGTTAATACAATTGCTTAAATCAGATACTAATGTATTGAACCTGCTAACTTACTTTTGAAATGGCTGCCACTGAACTTTCTGCTTTCTGCTCCACTTCCACCCTCAGGTGGCTTTAGAGAATCGTCTGGAGAGGCTGAACCGTGAGCTGGGATCCATCCGAATGACCCTGAAGAGATTCCACGTCCTCCGTTCCTCGACCAACATATAGCAATGTCTGTCTTCTTACTTTAGTATTGATTCTACAACTTAGTGTCTTGGTTTTATACACAGCACTGATTGTCCTCCCATCTTTTTCTGTGCCATAAGCCCATCTGTACAGTGACTCCACAGCATCTTTTTATACCTCTTACTTATTACTCGGGGATATTTTGTATATGTATGAAAGATATAGCAATTTTTTGGAGTATATTTTTTAGAAAAGCACAGATTTGTACAGTCGTTTACTTTTTTAGCCACAGAAATATCAATATTAATATTCTTTACTTGCCATATTCAGGAGTAGATTTTTAAATCGGCTCATGTTTCAGAGTAAATGTGAACAATCAAAACAAATGTTTCCAGCAAAGTCATTTATCCACTTTGGAACTATCACTGCCTTTTTTTCTTTTTATTTTGTTGTGGCTCTTTTGTTTTTTAAGTTTTGAATGTTTTTCCATTTGACATGTGTTAAGGTAATTTTCTTCAATTTGTTGCTTATTTATCTTTTGCTTTGGGCCAAACTTATTGATCTTGAAGGAAATATTTAATTGAGCCAAATCAGGTTTTTTTGTGTGGCTTTTTTGCTTTATGTCTGTAAATTATTTTACAGTAATGGTCCATTCCGAAATCGAGTAAAACCAGCACACACACATTTCCACAGAGTCAAAACTCGAGTCAGCTGTTTTTCAATGATGCTTGTGCATGGAGGTTCTTGCACTGCTTCCTTGTTGTCCTGGTTTTCCTACAATGATATGAATTCACTGGAAATGTAATATTGTTGCACAATAAATGATGCTTTTTGTTAAAAATAAACCAGTATTTCTCTTTGTTTATGCCTCATCATGTGCATTGCCTAGTGGCTGTTATTCAGTATTATTTACATAGAGCCCGTTTACAAAATTTATCTCAAGGCACTTTACAGTATATTCTCAGGTAAAGAACTTACAGTATTAGAGAAAGACTCCCTGTTGATCTCCATTGAGCATGCATTTGTTAATGGTGGGGAAAAAGAACTCACTTCTATGAGGAAGTACTCAGTGTACTGTGGAAAGGCCCCTGGCAACCTAAACCTATAGCAGCATTATACAGCATGACATCATGTGATGCTCAACTGAACTGTAGAACTGTTGGTTCCAATGATTTGTGCCGCTTGTACTGAAAAATTACATTTTTCAGAGGCAGGAATCAGCCAATCAAATCAGATTTATTTACTCTAGTCAATTGAGGTAAGTGAGGTAATTGCTCTAGAAGTTTAGTGTCAAAGAGGAGATCCTGGCATTGAGGATTCACTCTGTTTTGTATACAATGAATAACAGGCAGTAATTTAAGACTAATGAAAGATCGGTTAGCTTGCCTGATTAGATTGTTGTTGCTAGGATTACTGTATCTACAAAGCACCACCATCCCACAATTAAGCACTGAGGAAATGCCTATATGCCTCCCAAGTTTAACTAGGAGCTTGGTCCACGCCATGGGGGCCTGACAGTCATATACTCTGTGTGCCATTCATTCTCACATTTGCAGGGTTCCTATGTCCTTTATTTCTGTCCTCCTTTTAATTTTCATCTATTTGCAGCATACTCACAGTGTCTAAACCCTATTCTTACACATCAGCTAAAATTTCATACTGTTAGTGATAAGAAGTGTGGGGACCAAGAAATATGTTGCTTTCCACCTGTGGCACACTTTGTATTTTACCATTTTGTAAAAGTCAAATATAAAATGATGTTCTAATACTGTCTGGATGAGAATACAGGGCTTCATATAAATACCCATATTTTCAAAACTGTGGTGTCCTGGTCCCCTTGTTCTTGGTCGATCTCGTGCCACTCCACTTAATTAAGAAATCCTGTAAACGCCCCTGCTTACTTGAACACTCTTTCAGCAGTAATTTCGCAGCTGGCACAGGTGACCCACTAGAGGACGCCTTTCTCCTCTGTTGCTCTGCAGAAAAATGTCCTGTTCTGTTATTACTTTTACCCGGCATGTTATCAGCAGCCACCGGCAGCACACTGCGCTGCAGCGGAAAGCCCGAACAGGACGGCCGGGTAGTCCGCTGTGGCGTTGACAGCAGCTTTGACAGGCGGAAACACACCGGGAATGAGCGCTGTTTGTGGGGGGAAATCAGCAGAACGAACACCGCTAACACTTCACTGTACAATATATGAAAGATAACGCTGTAAGACGGCTTGTCTCCTCTGAAAATCCTCTGAAAAGTCCGGAGATGTGCGCGATATGTTGTCTGCAGACAGACCGTGACTGCAGGTGAGCCGCCGATCGCCCTGATGCCGCAGTTGTTGACCGATTGTACGGTGTCACTGCTAATTAACGCTCCTATCTCTCATTAATTCCACTAATGGAGGCGATGCAACGTTTAATTAATTCCCGCATTATTTGTGGGAGCATTGATTTGGGCTGCAGAGGTCAGGTGGTGTCCGTCATAAGCAGTGCAAAACAGCTAAGCAGCATAGTCTACATATATTATGACTGGTGTGAGGGGAATGATGTTAGTCTGTCTACTGTGGCAACTTGCATGACATAAGGGACACCTGTGGAGACACATGTAAAACGTTGTAAGAGCCGCCCCATGGCTGCTGTTGTGTTGTGGGTTGATCTCCTTCCGTCTGCAGTCATTTCGTGCGTCTTTGTGACTATCCTTTTTCTCGATTGCATCTCTTTTTGGTCATTTTGTGTAGGTGCTTTGCATATCATCGTTGTTTAGTGCGTTGTTGTGGTCATTTCCCTCTGTTTTTCTCTGTCTTCTTGTCGTTGTTTTTCAGGTTTTTGTCTTCTTCTTCTTCTCTTATTAAATCCGTGATTGATTAGATGGTTTTGTGTTTTTTGTGCTTTGTTTTATGCGTTCTTGTAGGTGTTTAATCTCTGCAACAGTTTGTCGTTTCTTTGCACACCCTTTACTTCTCATAGCTTTTACCTCTTTGTATTTGTTTTTGGTCTGTGTGTATATATATATATAATATATATATATTATCTCTGTGTGTATGTTTGTGTCTCTTTTTGCCTCCATGAAGCTTTTTGGAAGCTCTGATTTCTTTGCAGTGTTTTCCTTAGTTATTGTATCTCTACGTGTCTCTTTAACATCTTTTGTTACCTACTTTAATTGCTTTCTGTGTATTTCTCGCTGTTGCATAATTGGGCATTTTTGTCTATTTTCTTGCTAATCAGTGAATTATGATATATCTCTCTTTGGCTGTCTCTCTCTCACTCACATATACACCTTTACATTACACCTGTGAAAATGGAGAAAAATGGATAGATTAATGGAGGCCAGAGAATGTTTTTTTGTCCATGGCAGCAGCTTAATAGTTCGAAACGTTTTTGGATTTCCAAAAAAGTTTCGAACTATTATGCTGCCGCCATGGACAAAAAAACCACAAACAAATAACCCATCTGCTTGTTATCACTCCTATCACCAGATCCAGTGCCAGATGCATACTGGTTATGGATGTGCTCGTCCTATTTCCTCCCATTTTAGGTTCATTTTGAATGATTTGAGTGTGTTTGTTAGTGTGTGTGTGGCAGGGAGTGAAAGAAGATGGAGCCTCACAGGATTTGATTATCTAGCCAAAATGATTAGGTTTGCTTTAATGAATGCTGTTAGGAAGTAGCCACTGCAGAAAGAATGAGTCATATTATTGATTGCCACTTGCTCCTTCTCCTCCTCCCTCTCTCTCCCTGTCTTGTCGTCCATCTATTCACTCTTCCTTCTCTGTTTCTTTATGTCATCTCTAGATATTCACATTATCACTTCCTTTTTTCCTTGTCATTTTCTCCTCTTTTAATTTTTCGTTTCTTTTAAAGGATATGCCACATTCCCTCCCTGTCCGATGTCTACAAAGATTTAATGTGAAGTGTCATGTAGCCAGAGTGACAGTTGCATACCAGTAAGGAGGGAAGAGAGTGGCTGGGGAGTCTTGGAAGAAGGGGGAGGCTGGATGGGGGTCTTGTCACGAGATGCCACGTCATCACAGTGTGTGAAATCTATTTTTAGCAGCATAAACAGAGGGATTCCAGCCCACTGATCATGGCTTTGCAGTCAGGGCTTTGAGGTGGGAGACTGCCAGAGCGTGAGATGCTGGATGTGAATGAACAACACCTGTATTAAGCCCTTTTTGTCTGCCTCCACCGTCACTCCCCTCCCCTCCCATCACCTCGGCCTGTCATAATGAACACTGCACTGTTTTGCTTTACATGCATTCACATGCAACATCCTTTATGTTTTCGACTGAAAAATCTGTCTCAGTTTTTTTTCAGCACTACAATCACACAGTGATGAATCTACCATCACTTGCTTCCATTTTTGTTCACACACACTCAAGCCCAGGGATTGTACGAGCACACAGTTGCCAATATCCCTGGCTGTTTTGTAACTAACTATGTTGTCTGGCATAGATTTATCAGTTTCTTTGCCTTGCAGAACCATAAAAGTACAAACATAAAGAAACAATCCAAATGCATTTGATTTTTATTACCAGGAACACAGTAAAGTGTTTTGCCAAACAACAATAGAGACAAGCGGAGGGACAGAAACCAATGAATAAATTGGACATAAAATAATATAGAACCAGTTGCTACTTTATTAACAAATAAACATGTGGTATTATATCATTACAGAACCCATTTTAGTTTTGATTTTAGTTTTTTTTAGTTTACTAAAGTCATGCTGGTGAAATGTGAGGACTTTTACTCAGAACTATTTCTGTATCCTGGTGTTAGTATTTTTCACTGACATAAAAAAAACCCTATTATTACACAGCTGACACAAACACACATATAGGAAATATTCAAAGTAGCCTGACATTGTTAGGGTTTACAGTGAATTGATGGTTCCCTGAACACATCTGAGACCAAGTTGGCAGGCTAGAGAGGGGGGATTGTTCTGGGAATTGAAAGCACTCAGACTAATTAACAGTCCCCCAGCTTTGTTCAGATCTAGTGAGGCGTTATGTCCTCGTTAAATATTCACACAGGTTTAGGGGTACGAATGAGACACAGAAAAATCAATAGATTTTCGATACACTCTGCTACTTAGTTAAGAGTAGTCTCTGTGAATCAGTTTTCTCAAAGCATACAATGAACATTCTGTTTTGCATTTGGCATAAATAAGGATTGCAAGACAGAATTATAGGGTGGCTGTAGCTCAGGTGGTATGCAGGTCATCTACTGATCGGAAGGTTGGTTGTTTAATTCCTGGCTCCCCCAGTCTGCATGCCTTGGGCAAAATGCTAACCCCCCACTTGCTCTCCAATGCACTGACGAAGCATAGGGTGTGTATTTGTATGGATGAGTGTGGCGTATTGTGTAGAGTGCTTTGAGTACTCCAGGAGAGTAGAAAAGCGCTATATAAGAATCAGTCCATTTACCAATTACAGCTGTTTTGTTATATAGATTGAAATGTATTTTTGCTGTTCTGTCTTATTTTCCTTTGGCCTTTTATCTCCTTAAATCCTCCTGTTGTAATAAATGCCTGCTACTACTTGGATGAGGTTGTTAGACCAACTAAACACCAAGAAAAATAATTCCCTATCCAAGGTGCCTTGGTGCCTTTAGGGTGATCCTGTGGGTTCCATGATTGTGGATACAAAAGAAGGCTTTTACCACCTGGTTGGACTAGATGAAAAGTTGGACATAACATCTGGAGCTGAACAAAAGCAAATGCACAACTGGCAAGAACTGCAGTTCCTCTAGCAGCCACTAGAGGCTGACTCGAAAAGGGAGTTGATTGCCATACACTCCCATTACACAAATGTCCAACTTTACAGTATTAAAACACATGTTTACAGTCTGGTACAAATGCTTTATGGGTAGTTTACTCCTTCATAAAAATTCAGAGTGGGGTGAATTTGCTTTAAAACATAGTTAGGGCATTTATTGCTGACTGTAAATAGTCCCAAAGTCTGCTAGAGCAACTGTGCATCACTGAATTGGACTCCTTTACTGTAAATGGTTTTGCATTCTGGAGCTGTGTAATGCACTATATGACTAACATTAAGGCTTGCTTGTGGTAGAAGTTTGTGCTTCAGTTTTGGTGATTGATTATTTTATTGGTCTGTTAGCTAGCCCTAATCTGCTGATGTGTCTGTCTCTGAGTTGCATCTGTACAGCCTACCCATGCAGTTTCCCAACCAAGCTTGCTAGCACAGCAATTTTTTATCCATATGTAGTCACTTCTGGTTTGAAAAACAAAAAACAACTTGATGGTGGCTAAAAGACAAATGTTGAGTCTGGTCCTGGTGGCTACGTCCATGTTTTATACAATGAATGCATAAATGTCTTAAGAAAATTTCAAGTTGGGAGTATGACATCGTCCAAAATGTGTTGGTATGCTGAAACAATAACAGTTCCATTCACTGGCACTACGGGCCCAAGCCCAAATCCTGGACCCCCCCCACACACACACACACACACACACACACTTCACCAAACTTTACACTTGGAACAATGCAGTCAAGCAAGTACTGTTCTCCATCAGACTGCCTGATGGAGAGGCAGGATTCATCAATCCAGAGAGATAATTTGAAGCCCACATGAAGTCTGGAGGTCTGTAGCGGCTGACTGCAGGAAATTGGTGGCCTCTGCGCACTATGTGCTTCAGTGTCTGCCGACTTCAATTTGTTATTATACCTCTAGCAGACTGGAATTTCATGACTGGACTTCCTATCACAGTATCCACGCTGGAATTTACTTCCATGATTAATGAAATAGTCATAGCTCATGGAAGTGATTGGAACACCTGAATACAATGATTTGGATTGGCAATATAGTGTAGGTATGATCTCTGTCCTACCTGCTACTGCTGCTCCGTGTCACCCCAACTTCAGCATATTAGTCAGCCTCTAAAGCTTGGAGGTGGGTCAAATGCTAATGGCCCTGTACCGAGGTATACCATCCTCTTCCCTTAATCTGTAGGCTTTCAAATCTTAACAGCAACCTTGCACTTCTATTTTCTTTTCTTTTTTAGTGATGTCTGTGATCACCCGGCTACCCCCTCCAGAGCCTTACACTCTCTATCTGCAAGTAAGCCGCAAATCAACTTCTCACTAGTTACTGCTCTCCCTACACTCTCCCACTGTCCTGATGCACATCCGGGAGGGGATAAATGGAAGAGTGCATTCAACGCAGCACACCTAAGTCATTTCGAATATCTGGTTATGTTGTCTCACTAATGCCCCCTGTGGTTTTTCAGACACTAGTTAATGATGTATTGAGGGACAATGCCTCCTGGAAAATTGGTTATATTTCAAGGTAGAAAAATGTGAGTTCCACTTTCCTTCAGTAACCTTTTCTGGTTATATTCTGGCAGGAGACGGGTGAAGACCGACCCAGCAAAGATTCAAGCAGTGAATGAATGGCCCACTTTCGCTAAGTTATACCGTCACTTCATTCGGAATTACAGCTAGGTAGCTGCACCACTCACTCACTCACTCACCATTTCTGGTCTCCTGAAGCAGCCTTCATTGAATTGAAACAAGGGCCACAAGCCAAGCTACAGCATTCTTCTCACGTCGCCTCACTCTAGCCAAGCGAAATTATGATGTGGGCAACTGAGAGCTGTTTGCAGTAAAATTAGCCATTGAGGAATGGTGTCACCTATTAGAAGCAGCCGAACAACCATTTACCATTTGGACTGATCACAAGAACCTAACTTAACTAAGAACCGCCAAGAGGCTCGATGACAGCCAAGCCCATTAGCTTTTTTTTTTTTATTGCATTTTCTCTATTTCTCTACTTCCTATTGCCCAGGCTCCAGAAATGTCAAGCCTGATGCCTTGTCCCGCCAGTTTGCCACCAACAATGACCCACCCGAGACTGCCACCATCCTCCCTGCCACCTTCATGGTGGCTTCATCTCCTGGGAGGTCAATCCACCAGGCTCTTCAGGATGAGCCTGACCCAGGTACCAGTCTACCTAATCACTGCTATGTCCCCATTCCAGCCCTTTCAGCAGTCATCCATTGGGTTCACACCACCAAGTAAGTAGGTGTAAGTAGGACTATTTCATTAATCAAGTGTCACCACTTTTGATGGGGAACAGAAAGAGATGTTAAAGACTATGTGGCCGCCTGCTCCATCTATGCATGAAGCAAGAACAGCACTCAAGATTCGATTCAATTCTGTCACCGGCCTGCCTTCTTCCAGGAAGTCCGTAATTCTTTCAATATTTAATAGGTTTTTCAAGTCAGCTCATTTTATTGCTCTGGACAAACTCCCTTCTGCCTCTCAAACTACCAGGCTCCTGGTTGGTCATATTTTCAGTCTCCACAGTATCCTTACAAAAATTCTCCCAGACAGGAGTCCTCAATTCACTTCACAGGTCTCGTAGACCTTCTGCACCGTTCTTGGAGCCAAGGTCAGCCTCAGCTCTGGATATCGCCCACAGTCCAACAGCCAGACTGAGATGCTCATCCAGGAATTTGAATTTGCCCTCCACTGTGTCACCACACTAAACCCGGTAACCTGCTCTTTGCATCTTCCTTGGGTAGAGTATGCACATAATTCACTTACCTCATCTACAACTGGTCTCTCAACTTTTGAAGCCTCTCTAGGTTATCATCCACCCCTGTTCCTTCAGAATGAGGTTGATTTCGCTGTTACTTCTGTTCAACACCACTTGCAACGCTGTCGTCACATTTGGACTCGGACTCGGGAGGTGCTACTAAAGGCCGTTGTTTGAAAGCACTGCTACGTGGATCGACTAAGAAGACCTGCCCCTAATTTTACTCCAGGAACATTCCCCTCAGGCAATTTTCCAACAAGCTCGCCCCATGCTATTTTGGACCCTATGAAATTGAGTCTGTCATCAGTCCTATGGCAGTTAAACTTAAACTCCCTGCATCCATACGCATAGATCCTATGTTCTACTTTTCCCAAGTCAAGCCGGTGCGCTCCAGTCCTCTGTCATCTGTTCTTCACCAGTTTGTCAGCTACCTCATGGTGGTAACCAGGCCTCATTCCATGTTTATGCTATGTGCTTAACTTGATCGCTTTGTGCCTTCAGTAACCTCGTCAAGCCACTGCGTAACTCCTCGGAAGTTAAACAACTCAAATGCCTGCCAGGAGGCTGCCCGTCGTCTTCTCAGGAATATAGGAAAAGCAAGGTCCTAACCACACTCTCCCTCTGTTACTGTGCATCCACGTCCGAGATTCCCCACCACGTACTCACGTCTTGTCATTGCTTATCTCTGTGTTTATAATAAAGCTTTTGAAAACCTTAACGCTGTTCTGTTTGTGCCTGCATTTGGTCCACTCCCACGTACTGGCCTCTGGGACTCCTTGACACCTAGTCTCTTTTTATCACATCTGAAATGTAATGCTGATTTGTAGACTTGCTTTAACTTTCTATCTTTATATTAGTAGTTTTGTACTAACTGTGTGCATTGTATGTGCTCTGATTTCCATGCTGCGTGAATTTCTCCTTTAAGCATTTCTTTCAATTGCTTCTGTAGTATTTTATTCATACTGTTGTGTCGTGTTAATCACTAATGTAACACTTGAAGATTTGTGCTTATGTGAGCACAAAAATAAGCAGAAGTTATATTTATAGAATAACTAGAAACAAGGGGAAAACCAAACTGCACACTACCTCATACTGCTACTTTACTCCATTTCATTTGGAAATACCACCGTTTTTTAATCTATTGTATTTATTATAGTCTTTTTAACTCTAAATAAATTCCACGCAGAGAATAATAATGACATGAAAAACCAATAACATTATTTTCATTTAGTGGTGTAACTTGATGCATGCTCAATCATCCAGGTAAGTAAATCCCAAAAGGTTGATTCTGTTCATTTGGACATAGTGTTTTCAGTGGGAGAAACGTTTGTTCACTCATCCAAGTTGCAAGTTAACATCATCTCAGATTACAGCCCAGATAAATGCCAAACAGACTTCCAGTAGCAGGCACATCAACTATTCCGAGGAGACAACGCAAATGAGTCTTTATGATCTAATAGCTGCTAAGACACCATTACTAAGCAAAAGCAACAAATAGAAGAGATTTGTTTGGGCCAAGAAACACAAAGACTGGACATTAAACCAGTGGAAAGCTGTGTTTGGCCTGATGAGTCCAAATTTGAGAGCTTTGGTTCCACCCGCTGTGTCTTTGTGCAACATAGACAAGGTGAATGCATGGTTCCCACTGTGAAGTATTGAGGAGGAGGTGTGATGGTGTGGGGGTGCTTTGCTGGTGACAATGATGAAACAATTGAAGGCACACTGATTCAGCATGGCTACCACAGCATCCTGGTTTGCATTTAGTTGACCCTCATTTATTTTTCAACATGACAATGACCCCCAAACACACCTCCAGGCTGAGTAAGGGCTATTTGACCAAGAATGAGAGTGATGGAGTGTTGCGTCAGATGGCATGGTAAATGGGCTGGTTTTTATATGGCGCTTTTCTACTCTCCTGGAGTACTCAAAGCGCTCTATACAACACACTGCATTCACCCCATACACACAAGCACTATTATCTATACGGTGAGCGCTTTTCTAACTATCATTCATACTCCGATGGATGCATTACCGTCGGGGTTAGTATCTTGCCCAAGGATATTTGGCATGGAAACTGGGGGAGCCAGGGATTGAACCACCAACCTTCCGATCAGCAGCTCTAGCTCCTGAGCTACAGCCACTATGGCCTAGCATCCATAGTCACATGACCTAAACCCAGCTGGTTTGGGATGAGATGGACCGGAGTGAAGGCAAAAAGGCCAACAAGTGCTGAGCATCTCTAGGAACTGAAAGGCTGCTTAAAACAATTTCAGGTGACTACCTCATGAAGCTCATGGAGAGAATGCCAAGAGAGTACAGTAATAAAAGCAAAGGATGGCTATTTTGAAGAATGTAAAATACAAAGCATGTTTTGAATTATTTGATGCATAATTCACTTGTGTTCATTCATAGTTTTGATGCCTTCAGTGAGAATCTACAATGTAAATCGTCATGAAAATAAAGAAAAACCATTAAATGAGAAGGTGTTTCCAAACCTTTGACTGGTAGTGTATGTCAATAATGTACTGTAGGGCAGTGGTGTCAAACATCTAAAACCTGCAGGACACCGGCCCTCGAGGCCTGGAGTTCAACACCTCTGCTGTAGGGTCAATCCATGAAAAATCACTCTGTGATTTTGAACACAGTGGGGTGAAATTTGTTGGTTTGGTCACCTTTTTTGTCAGCATTTTTGAACCTTGGTAACTTCTTAACCATAAGTGAGAGCCACATTTAACATTCAGGACTAAAGAAAAATTTATGCAATTTTACATCAACTCCAAGTGTCACTATCTAACGATAAAGATTTCGATTTTAGGTAACCAATTAAAAGAAACTACTTTCTAGACCCTGGTTATGGCCCTGCTTCTGTTGTCCACTGTTGGCAACTCTGTGTGAACTCGAGTTTTCTGTTCTTAGCTGATGGGATTGGCACAGGCGTGGCCTTCTGCTGTAGCTCATCTGCTTCAAGATTTACCATGTTGTAGGTTCAGAGATGCTCTTTTGTATACCCCGATTATAACAACTGGTTATTTCAGTTACTTTATAGTCATTCTCCTCTGACCTGTAGCATCACTATTGTATTTTCACTCAGAAAACTGTTGCTAACTGGTCATTTTGTCTTTTTCAGATCGTTCTCTGTATACTCTAGTGATGATTAGATATTTGTGGTAACAAGCAGTTGAACACGTGTTCCTAACAAAGTAGCTGATGAGTGTATATGTCTCTGTATATATCCAAAAGGATGTTAACAGTTCAGCTGTTTGTCAGCTGGTTAAATGACACTTTTTATGAGATCTTTCATTTCATGAAGTCGCTACAGTTGAACATGGGGCCGCATCTAAAGTTATTTTTTTATATTCAGTCTGTGGCAGTGATTAATATTCTGCCCAAAGGAAAAATTTTAGCAGTTTTCAACTTGTGTTTGTTTTGTTTGTAGCTGCAGCTCTGTGCCATTGTTTAAGTGCACTAAACAGCATTGCAAAGACTGACACGAACTAAACAGAGGCTCAGATGAGTGCTGAGAACACTGATTAGCTCCCCTCCCTCCTCAGGCGGTGATGCATTGCCGTCATTTACGAACGCGCAGGAAAGCAGAACAATTTGAGAAATGCCACAACTAACTCCAGCTACAGCAGCGCCATCACTTTGATCCCTGGACCCGCATCACCTCCATTTCCCCCATGCCCCCACCTCCTCCCTCTCCTCTGACACCCTCATCTAAAAATAGCTTCTCCTCTTTCATCACCCAGCCATCACGTCAGGGCTGCATTCACTCTCATTTGCTGCCCATGCCTTGTTTTTTTTTTCTCTGCTGTGATATTTTGACAGTGTCAGATGACCACATTAGCTATGGATGAATACATTTGGCGTCAAGGAAAATAAACCTCCAACTAATTGCAGACACCCAAATCACTTTTTAAATAATGTAATATGCAATGCTTTTGCAACTAAGCATTACTCAATACTTTCAATGCTCTGAAACTGGATTGAGGAAGGAAATGGTTTAAAAACAGTCACTTCTCCTCTGTAATGTGATATTTTTGACAGCACTCTCTTTCTTGTGCAATGCTTCTGCATTGTAGGCTCCTTGAAACACACACCTGCTCTCTGAGGTTTATTTCAGCTGTTTCTTATTCACAGGAAGAAGGGCTGAAGCCTCCACTGGGGATGAACTGCAGGTCAGTGACACCATCTTCTATCCGTAGTAGTTCTGCAAACCAAACCATCAACTGATGGAGGAAGAGTGATAAAATATCATTTTTGTTAAGTAAAAGGAAGAACAGAACACCAGCCCTACTTACCGTAACCATTCAGAAAAGTCAAAGTACTCATTCTGCACTATAATGTCCTTTGCATTATGTGTTGTTATTAATGCTGACTCGTCATGTGTAAGCAGCATTATTTTAGTGTTTCCAAGTCCTTTTGTTTCCACTCTTATGATTGGAACCGTAAACAATCTGTGACGCCCTGAGTCTCTCTATGAAACTGATTAACATATTGACAGTAGTAAAGTGATCAACAAACACTGCCTCGACTGGTAGGGGGGTGATGGGAAGCACGCTGTAGAAGTAATTTGCACTAATAAATAGCTGTTAGCTTTAATTTTGTTTTTAAATTTTTAAAAAGGAAAAACAAATGGACACCTCAGGTAGCGGGTTCTTTGAATGGCTACTTGAGGTCACTCCAGTGTATCAATCCTCATAGATTCTCTAGATTCTCATGTTAAAATCAATTTTTCACCTTCATGATGGCTGTACAGTATAGGGAATTTCTGCACACTTACTCCATCCATCCATTGTCTTCCACTTATCCTTTTCAGGATTGTGAGGGGGCTGGAGCCTATCCCAGCTACCAGAATACAGAGAGACAGAGATATATGCTAACTTATATTTTTAAATTGTATTAAGGCTTAAAGTTATGGAATATTAAGGGTGTGGCCACTTTGAGAGACGGAGAACTGCCTACTAGGTGGGGTCTGTCACATTACCAGCAGCTTCAAGTCACTGAACTACACTACTGAAAACCTATGGATGAGAGGGTGTGCACATTTTGGCAGGCTGTTTCTAGCACTAAGAAAAAATGGATAAAATGTAATGTAAATATAAATAAATAAGTGCCTCACAATTGTAATTATGTAATGCTTTAAAGGATATAGTGTTGAAAATGACTCAGCTGAAATAAATGTGAAATATAAATGCAAACAGTCTACTGGTAATGCAGCCATACACATGCTCAAGTGACGTCCACATAAATGCCGTTAGTTGCATCACAGCAACTGACAGTGAGTAGCCACACAGACCTCTTTTTGATGAGTGCAGGATGGGTAGCAGGAGTATCTGGTGAAGAAAGATGTGCTTGACAACATCACAAATTAACAGTCACAATGACAGCAGATGTTCATGTTGGGTTGTGCGTGTGTAAGTGGTGTTTGCGTAGTAGGGGTTGTTTCTGTTAGCGTCTGCTCTGCTGATGCTTGGATAAAGAGTGTGTGTGCAGCGGGCGGAGCACCCATCAACAAGTCATTTCATTCTGAGGATGTGGATCCCTGCAGCTCACAGATAAAATGCGAGGCTGAGAGCAGTGAACCTGCTGCTGGTGTGACTGTACAAGCCTCGAAGCTTGTTTTCAGTTGCCACTGACTGTAAATTAATTTAGGGGTTGGCTTGGCTTTTGAGATCTCCTGTAGTGAAATGTCTCAGGTTGTCTTTCTTCTCCTTCCTCTTGTAAGTTATAGTCTTTGAAATGTCCTTTAAGCCCAAGCAGCAGCTACGTAGTCCCCTATAGATCACTACGAGCTGCAGGTGGAGTATTTTAAACGGAAACCCTCTGAGAAAAGTCATAGATAAATTGGTGTTAACTTGAAGCTCAATGGGAAAAGTGCAAAATAGTTCATAAAATGGAGCGTTAGTGGATGGAAATGTTTATTCAGGCTGGCCAAAAGCTAAACTCAGCCATGGTCTCTGCAGATCAACTTACTCAATGCCAGCTTAGGCAACATCCTGTTGCAAGTAGGGTTACCACACTGTTTAAGCTTCTTTAACCTGCACATAGTTGCTAGAGCGGCAGAGCCATTGCGTGGTGGTGGTGGGGGAATTAATAAAAAAAAGAAAGAAAGAAGAAGCTTAGACACTGCTAGCATAATGGACAGGTTTTCTACGGGGCTCCCACACAAATGCAAAGCTGAGGATGAGGCATTGCCAAATACTAGAAAATATGGTGAAGCATATCTTCCCTTTGGCTTCACCTGCACAACTGCCACGGTAGGTCTCCCTGACAGAATTGGTTTTCCCTGCGTCGGATGCACACGCTGGGCTCTCCAAATCACAGACAAACAGTATCCCACATTCTTGATTTTTAGTTGACTAAATACTCCTGACATTTTAGAGATGTTAGCTCTTTATACAGTAAAGTTACTGTGGGATACAAATAATCCTGCCACAATTTGTTCCCCCTGTCCAAATCACAGACAAACAGTATCCCACAGTTGTTTATGTTTTTGAACCCATTTTGCACAGAGAGGCATTTTTTTGAAAAATGCAATGTTGAATATTATTACACAGGAAAAAAAAAACAACTACACGTAAAATAATTACACCGTGATGCCTCTGCAATTCTAAATGGAGGGACAGTTACTGTGTGAGTAAATTTAAGCATAAAACCTGAAGATAGTCAGATTAACAGTAACAGTATTTTGTTTCTATCCGCGATTGAAGAAATTCATCTCATGTAAACAGTAATGTGGCGCAGAGTGTGAAAAAAGGCACATACCTTTGACCTTGCATGATGAACTCCGTATTCCTAAACTAACCTCAACGCCAGCTGCTCCTTTGGTGCTGCTTAAGTTTGAATTTAATGTCATGTAGATTTTCTACTGATGCCTGCACTGTCTGGATTCTCGCAGCTGCTCTACAGCTGAGCCATATGCCAAATAAGGTGACTATTGACTAAAGTCAATGTTAACCAAGGTCATTCAGGACGTTTATTCAGCTCAGCTTTGTAGCAAATGAACAAATCTTAAATATACCAATCAGGAATAACATTATGACCACCTGTGTTGTGGTCCCCCTTATTGCTGCCAAAACAGCCCTGACCCATCGAGGCATGGATTCCTCTAGACCTCTGATGGTTTGCTGTGGTATCTGGCACCATGATGTTACCAGTAGATCCTTTAAGCCTTGTAAGATGTGAGGTGGGGCCTACATGGATCCGACTTGTTTGTCCAGCACATCCCACAGATGTTTGATTGGACTAACATCTTTGAAATTTAGGCTGAGTCAACACCTCAAACTTGTTGTTATGCTCCTCAAACCATTCCTGAACCACCTTTGCTTTGTTGCAGGGGGCATTATACTACTGAAAGAGGCTACATGACCCATGGTTCACCACTGTTCCTTCCTTGAGCCATTTTTGATAGATACTGTTGATTGCGTGGCCCATGACCCCAATACAGTAAGTCTGTCTCTCGACAATACTAACCACTGCAGAGCCAAAACACCCAAAAATGCTCCAGTTTTGGGGATGCTTTGACCTGTGCTCCCAATCTAAATTTAGCCCATGTCAAACTTACTCAAATCATTATGCTTGCCAATTTTCCCGGCTTCACTGTGTAGTCTGCTTTACTAAAACAAATTCTGCAAAAACTAAACATCCAAAATTACACCAGGCTCATTAAAAGGAAAAATGGCCCTAATAAGAGAGCTGTCAGTTAAAACAATCGAAAGGATTATAAAGCTTTCTCGAGAAGAAAATTTGACACAGTTCACACAAAAGATGTTGATTTTTTCCACTCAGCTCTGTCTAAAATTTGGAGGAAGTACAAAAAAATGGAAAGGTTATAAAAGGAAAGCATATATGGGTAGATGGAAGACAGAAAACTCAAAGGACAGAATAAGAAATTCAAAGCAGTATACAGGAGTCACTGTTTGTGACAGAACTGTAAGAAATAAAGGGTATGTATAAATTAAAATATACCTTCTATGCACATCAAATTTTGTGTGCATATAGAAGGTATATGATGATGATGATTTTTGAATATCTCAGAAGGCTATTTGCAGTGTGGAATTACCTGTATAAATTGTATCATTTTGCTCAACCAAAAGGAAATACCTGTGTTCACAGCACTCAGTTGACTCATTCTGAAGCTGTTCAAAATGCACTTCAGAGGCTGAAGCACAAGCAAAGCACCTCACCAAAGGCAGGACAGTCACGATGCCCTGCAAACAAAGGCATAATCATCAGAGCAACCAATCTGCTGCTCAGAGCTCCCATTAAAACGTGATGCACACACATTTTCTTCACACATTGACTCCTTATCACCTCTGATGTTGTCTTTAAAAGAGATCCCATCATCAAGGATTTGTGGGAATGTGTCAAATGCACAAAAAGAAAAAGGGATTTGCAAAGCCATTCCTATAAAGCTTTATAAAAATGACTGAAAAATGACACTGTCGTTGAAATTATATATTAGAAAATGTGGTTATTTTTGAAGCAACATCTTTTCCCCCTGTTTTTCCCATTATATATATCCATCCATCCATTCGCTTCCGCTTATCCTTTTCAGGGTCGCGGGGGGCACTGGAGCCTATCCCAGCTGTCATAGGGCGAGAGGCGGGGTACACCCTGGACAGGTCGCCAGTCTGTCGCAGGGCTAACACATAGGGACAGACAACCATTTGCACTCACATTCAAACTTAGTGGCAATTTGGATTATCCAATTAACCTATCCCCTCAAGTTGCATGTCTTTGGACGGTGGGAGGAAGCCGGAGTACCCGGAGTGAACCCACGCAAACACGGGGAGAACATGCAAACTCCACACAGAAAGACCCCGGCCTGATGATGGAATTGAACTCAGGACCTTCTTGCTGTGCGGCAACAGTGCTAACCACCGTGCCCTGTTATATATATTTTATATAAAACATTTGGTTTTCTCTGGTATTAGAAATAGATTAAGAAAACAATCAGCCAATAAGTTGGTATTGAGAATAATACATAAGCAATTAAAAGATGGTGTCTTGGTTGCTATTGGTGAATGCAACTTCAGTCTATGGCAATTTGTTGCGAATGAAAAAATTGACTAAAGTTGCACTGATCTTGTTTCTGAGTTTGTCAAGTCATTTTTAAGTCATTTTTTAACATACAAATGGAAAATTGCGCTGGTTTTTCCTCTGCTAAAATGGGACTGTTTCACTACAAACTCATCTTTGTTTGTTGTTATGTGATTGATGGCTGAAAAAAAGTTGCTACAATAAGTTATCTGTAAATTGATCAGAAAATTAATTGCAGTCTTTTTAGCAAATAGATTAATCATGAAAATATTTTTCAAAGCAAAAATGGTTTGCCTCACATCAAGAAGCCTGAGCTATTTTGTGTGGCGTTTGTTCTTCTGGTGTCTGTGTGGGTTCTCTCCAGGTACTCTGCTTCCTGCCACAGTCCAAAGACATGCAGTTAGTGGGGTTAGGTTAATTGGTGATTCTAAATTGCCCATAGGTGGAAATGATTGCCTGTCTCTCTGTGTTAGCCCTATGACAGACACTTCCCCTATTGAGGCTGAGATAGGGTCCACCCCCCTGCGACCCTGAATTGGATAATTCAAAGAAAATGGATGGATGATTTATTTCCATCTTCTGTACTGTGAGCATTTATTGCTTTAATCTGCTTCATATCTGGAAAAAAATCAAAATTATATTTATTGAAAATTTTCACAATTATTTTCATAATTTGTTTGTGAAAACTAGCTTTCTGCTTGTTCTCCTTTTTTATCCAATACAATTAATCAATTAATGTAATAGACAAAACGTGCTGAGTTAGTCTTTTATACATTGCTAAATTCCATTGTAAAGTATGTATTTTAATTGGGAGTTAAATAAATTTGACATTCACAGTCCTCCATACTTTCCACCACGGGCTTTGCTGTGATACACAACCAAGTAAAGTAACACTGAAAGTGAATTGTAATCCCCCGCTTTACTGAAAATAAATTCCTATATATCTCCACTTAGTGAGCTTATTCTGGCTCAGTATTACACAACGATTCTGACTGAAAAGGCAATCAATCTAGTGGGCTGCACTGCCGACTTGCTGCATCACAACAAACTCCACCAATCAGGCCACAGCCTCATGCGTCTCCGTGGTAACAAAGCTTCCTCAGTCCCAAAGAGGTGGAGACGGCAGAAAAGGGAGCGCAGAAGAGAAATAGAGGTGGATGGGAGGAGAAAGGAGATAGAGAAGAGACAGAGAATCGATATCTTCTCTGATTTCACTGTGAGAATTTAGAAAGTGAAGCTCCTTACCAGAGCGGGGGTGAGCCGGTGAAGATAAGCTGACCAAAGACGGAAGAGGAAGGGAAGCGAGGGTACGTGCGCTGGGATTCTCTTTAGGATTGGAATCTGCAATGGACCCTAAGCCTGTATTTAGTGGATCAGTTGGGTAGCTTTGAGGTAAACACCCAAATGATTTATTTGATTATACATGATTATTTGCTTGTATATGAAATACTGCCAAATGGAGCATTCGTTTGTTTTCTCCTCCAAACTGCACTGTTATGAACGTAAATGACATGATGGTAACATAAATGCTGCCTGCTGGACTGTGGTTCACTGTGGTCAAGGCTGACTGGAGTGAGGATCTGCAGGTGGGAAACCTGCAGGCTGTGAATAAGTAATGGATTCATGTTTGATGTGTGGGCTTTAGCAGTATTCAGTTTTCTTTATCAAATACCACTTTAAAAAAGAAAGAAAAAGAAAAACCTTATTTTTTTAACGTTTCTATAATCAAACACTGTAACCCTGTGGATGTGGGGAAAATGCTAGTTACAGGTTGTAGCCAAATATCTGAAAGAAAATTACCTCATCTTGCAAATTGTGTGAACCAACTTGCATGTTGATTATTTAGCTTGAAAGAATCAAAATATAAACCTTTAGATCTGGTGAAACATCATGTCATTAACGTCCTGTGGCTGCAAGCTGGGTGGTGATGATGTGCTGCACGCTGAGTTTTTCATGCCTGAGTTATGATAACAAATCATCATACGAGACTCTGCTCTGTACAGAGTAACGCAAATATCATTTGCTAATTTCCTACTGGATCATTAGGCAGTACATGCGGTCTATGAAATCCACATCTGCAGCTAGTGTGGAAGGAAAACTGAATTACGCAACAAGCGCACACAGTACAGTACTTGACTCTTGGGGTATCTCATGAAATCAGGGGGGAATCAGACTTGCTGTTGATTTGTCTGTGTGTATGTGGCAGATGTTGTGCCCCAGCATATGTGTTCTCATGTGAAGACTGTTGTGGTGTGTTTTACATCAGTGTGTGCTATGATTACTGAATGTAGAGCACAATCCCATCGGGGGATCTTGTCAGTGCAGCACGACTCCTCTAAGTGCCAAAGAATCAAATCAAATGTATCCTGATGCATCCGACTGTGATGTGTAAGAAACAGATGATGCACTGGCCTCCTGCTCTTAGATGTTGTGTATGTGATTGTGACAAAAACACATTATTCATATCATGGTCGTAGGGTTTGTTTGAGGATCTGTGAGGGAACACGTTAAGTAGGAGATCAGGGAATCCCCCTGAAGTAAGCTGAGAGCATTGGACACATAGCTTAGATTTCCATTATTTTGAGTCAGAAATCGTATTTTTTGTAGAAAAAGATTAAGCAAAAGGTAACAGTTTGCCATACTGTTCATTCTAACTAACTCTTCTGCTTCTTTTATATCTTTATTAGGAGAACAAATGCATTGGAGTGGATGTGTCATGTGGATTCCCCCTATGGGTCACCTACATTGGCCATGTACTTTGCACAGACTCAGGGGACTTGGCAGAGGAACAGGAATTTAAAAAACTTCAATATGAGATGTGCAGACAAGTGAGGTGCAGAAAATAAACTAACTGAAAGCTTAAAAAGAGCTCCACAAGAGGATTTTTTTTTTTTTAAATTAATCAATCCATTTTTCTTAACGACTTCAATTCAGGGAGGCTGGTTGTGAGAGGTGGCAGGTGGGGTACACCATGGAAGGGCCAGTCCATCTCAGGTCTGACACTGAGAGAAAATTTAGAATGAGCAGTTAATGTTTTTGGACTGTAGGAGGAAGTCAGAGTACCCAATTATTTGTGGGTCTATTATTCATGGATTTTTTTGTTAGAAAAAAATCGCATAATAACAAAGCCTGTAATAAAAGTATGAAAACACTGACAGGAGGATTATCTCCTGAACCTGGATCTGCTCTTGGCTCTACAGAGCTGTTTGGCTCCAGCTTCACTGCTTCTGTTGGCTGTTTGGCAGCAGGTTTAAGACAACTATAAAAAACGAACAAACAAACAAAAGCTGCAAAAAGCAGACACACACAAAGACCAGCTGGTGACCATCATGCACCATTTAGTAGCTACAGAGCCAGAGATTTCCCCTCAGGTGTTTGTGAGGCCAAAATAAAAAAAAAAAAGTTGAATTCTGGACTTGATGACAATGCACCTTTCACAAACTAAATATTCTCAGCTGAATGAAGCAGTGCTCATTAAGGTGGGTTTTAAACAGCTTCTTTGAATTGTAGGCATCTTGGTTTTGAATCGTATGTACAAAGGTCTGTTAGATATGGAGCCTAAAATATGAACGATCAAAAGAACAGAACCAGGATCAGGAAGCTGGTTTAAGAGTTGAGAGCTTAAGAGACTAGAGAAATGGTGCATATGCAACATAATGCTTATGTTGTTGGTGCCTGTTTGATAAAATGTCTATCTTTGATCAGTTTATTAATAAATATACAGTTAGTCTCATGCATGCTACATTTGTCCAGGGCATCTTCCATGAGGAGCCCAACATGACCCTGAACATTGTCAGTATCTTTAGCATCAATCTAGACTCATCTCATAACCCACTTCCACTCACTGGGATGGAATGGTCCTCAGTGAGGGGGACCTTCCACATGGACACACAAATGAAGTGGAAGTGGGTAGAGAGAGGGTGTCAACTTTGAAAAAACCTAATATGTTCATGTTCTGTTAATTTCTATTGACCCTAGTGCTCAAACAAACTGGTTGGAGAATCAGTCGAAGTTGTTTGTCAAACTCATCAACATGTGCTGTAAGTAGCCTTGTGCTTTTTAGCACAAGTGTTTGATTAGCTTGTGCCATGGCGAGATGTGTGTCTGTCCATCCTTATGTCCATCACCAATTTGAAAGAAACACAATTTTTCATAGATTATTCATTAGTCTGGTTCTTCAACCTAACTGTGCTCAGGTCCAAGGTCGCATTTGCCATTTTACGAGGAATAACCTGTAAGTTGTGGCAGACCGTGTCCCATGCGTTCTGGTTTTATCTGCAGTTGTCCCAGAGATGAGCTGTCACAACCTTTGTCATTCAGGTTGAAACATCAGCATCTATTGTTGGACTGTGGGTCGAAGGGGCTAATGGTGGGTGTGCCTTTTTCCAGACAGTGGCTTGAGCTCCAATTTGGTGCACAGGAACAAGCTGTTTCTATTTGACCAGAGCTGCTTCAGCTGTAAATTTAGTACAGTTTAGCTGTAGGCTTTCTCAGCCTCCCATCACATAGGACTTTGATAGATGGCTGCTGGCAGCTAGTCATCCTCTCAGAGGTGCAGATGAGACATTTCTTTTTCTCTGCATAGGCAGGCACAGGCTCTGACCAGCTGTAATTTTCTGCTTTGAGCTCAATTGGAAAGCTTCTGAATCTACCCAGGAAACGTCCTAGCTGCTGCACGGAGTCAACACTCTGTTTGAGTTTACTGGTGATTTTGATTATAATAAATGTTAGTTGTACAGTATTTTTAAAAGTAGAGTTTGCAAAGCAATTTGGCAAACAGAAAAAGCAGTTCCAGATAGAAAGCCAAATATTAGGGCCAAATAAGGTCAATACAATTAAGTTCAAGTGAAGACATAATAAAAAACAGAAAGTAAAATAAAAAATAATTAGCAGAAAAATAATTAGCAGTAAAAGAGTAAAATATAGGGAAATAATAAAGAAGACAAGTGAAAGATGATAAACAGTTAATACAAGACTATAAAAGACGAAATAAAATTGTAATGACGTCACAAAGGAGCAAGCCTGTAAAAATGTGCTTTGGAAGAAGTGGTTTCAAGGAAGTTTCTGATTTTTCAAGCCTAATTTCCGCAGTCATATGTTTATCTTTCTGTAGATTTAAGTTTGGGCTTTGAAACAGCCAGACGGCCCCACCTAAAGATCTGAGGCTGCAAACTGGTTCGAAATTTCTTCTGTGCAGCTCGGTACCAAGCTGGTGCCTTAAAAATGATCATCTTAGATGTTAAAATCAACTCTAAAACATACAGGAAGCTAATGTAGAGAAGTCAAGACTGGGGTGATGTGATGTTGTCTGCTAAAACTTGCAAGAAGTCAATCTGCTGTTTGAGAAAATAAACATGGATCGCTTGTTCTAGTTCATAACTTATTTGATGTCTGGTTTAAAGATAGAAGCTGAATAAAATGTTACTCTAAAATGTATGAACAAGAGACAACTCCATGGGGTTGTACAAGAAGATTTTGTATTTTTAGGTACTGAGTTGAAGAAAATCTTGTGCCATCCAACATGCAGCCCTTCATGGTGATCTGAGAACCATGTAGGATTCTCACTTATTGGAGTCTATAGAGGATAATCTTTCTTTATTATGTGGTTTTGTCCTGGTGCCACAGTGAAAGGTTGTGTCTGGTGAGCAGATGTTGATTGGGGCTTATTATAGCATTGCTCTACGAATTGTAAACTTATAGTTAAAAGATGCTAAAATGCCCTGCAAAGACAGTGGCAATTAGCTTCAAATTCACCACTAAAAGCAGCCCCTCTAATAGGAAATTATGTGACTTCTTTGTTTGTAGGAGCTGCTGTTTATACTGTAGTTAATAAAAACAACTTTAGACTATTTTAACAACTTACATATAAACCTGAGATTTGCTACACTTGTGCACAAGACCTATGCAAACCAGGAAAGATAGCTAATCTGTTAATGACTATCCTTATATTTAAAACTACTTGAACTGATTTTGTTTGTTAAGAAAAAGCATCTCCCATTCTTAAAATAATTGATTCATTTTCTGTCGGTGAACTAATCATTTCCCCTACAGTAATATCCTGGCAGCTCTCCTCTATAATTCACATCCTTTTGCCAAAAAAAAAAAAAAAAAAAAAAAAAGCCAGTTTATCATACATGACACTATGTGTCTGTTTATGTCTACATGTCAGGGCTCATCTGCCACTGTCTCACATTTTGCATTATGTGGATTTAGTGATTCTTGCTGCATAGCAGCTGTTCTGTGGGCCAAGGACTCACTCTTCACAGGAGTCAGTGAGAAATGTCACTCAGTTTCTCTGCTGTAACTGCTCCAGAGCACAAACTGTCTCTGCATTGTAAATAAGGTCATGCATTACAGCCTCTGGAGGGCAGCTTGGATTTCACTGTTCGTTCTGTTGTTGAGTCAGACAAATATTTTATACCTGCTCCTGTTGTTTGTTATTATTTATCCATTGTAGGTGTGTGTAAAAGAAATCAATCTTTGAATGAAATGATTTAAAAGTATAGTATTGGGCATAGATCTGAATCATGTAACTGCTCCTGGGGCATGGACTGTTCAGACAAATAAAACAACCCCCCTGCCATGCAGTTGTTTTACATCTTGTAATAGTTTTTCTGGTCAGATTTTCCTGTTTGCAGTGCTGGCAATCAAATTGGAATATTAAAAATATAAGCAAAAACTTAGAAGCAAAAGCTATTTAAGGTTAGACCGTAATAAAAGCTTACATTTGTTTTTTCAAAGCTTTGTATTCTTGGTTGCCAGGGTGACACATCTTCGCTAAAGACAATATAATGTGACCTTCTTATAAACGTAAACCAAAAAAAAAAAATCCATAACTATTTCACAGTTTCCTGTTTTCCATGAGACTGGGCTGGAACTTGTATGAACCTGCCATCTGAAAAAAAAACAGATGGCGTTTTGGATTTTCTTCCCCCCAGAATTCTGACATTAATTGCAGAATTCTGAGTTTTTGTTTTTATAATTCAGTTTTTTCTTTCTCAGAATTGTGCCGTTCCCCCCCCAAAAAAAACAACAACCTTCAAATTCTGTGGTTTATCAGCTGGGCTTTTACTGTCATTTGACAGATTTTAAAAATGGCTGTAACTTAAATACAATAATAAGCAAATGAAGACTCCAGGAAGTCTTTAATGTCAATCTACACTTCCTGACCACTGCAGTTCATTTGCTATAGAAGCTTGAACAAACATGCACAGCTTAGTCATGCACAGATGGACAGACACACACTTCGCATTTGACATCAGCTCCTTACCTTAACCCTTTCCCCTCTCAGCATTAGATTTACTGTCCACCATCATCTGCCTAAGATTAAGCATTCACTGTCATGTGACCCTCCTCTGGTTGTTTAACGGCAGGTGGAATAAGCGGTACATCACCCTCACTCTCACAGCACTGTTTGGATAGATGGATAATGATGTAAATGGTAAATGGTAAATGGTCTGTATTTATATAGCGCTTTACTAGTCCCTAAGGACCCCAAAGCGCTTTACATATCCACAAGTGTGTAAAGTAAAGATGGCGGTTTTGGTTTATTTATTTATTTTTTTTAATGGAGCACATGAGTCGAAACACTTGGTTCCACCTTCCACAGAGCTGTCAGACTCATAGAGATCGGATGAGCTGCCTTTTTAAAAGTCTAAAGTTACTTTTGCAATTAAAATTCCCACATTTAAATGGTAATTTAACTGCAGAAAACTGGTTATTTAAAAATGTATTTTAATATGCAAGCCAACAGATCGATTTGGTTTTATTTATAGTGTAGCACCAGTCAATAGTATCAACAATAGTCACCTCAAGAAGCTTTGTATTGTTGGGGTAAAGGTAAAGGTGCTACAATCAGAGAGAGAACCCCAGCAAAAGCACTTGGCGACAGAATAGGCTCAGCGAGGAGCAGTCATCCAGCATGTCAGTCTCTCTAAGGTACACATGGGAAAAATACAACCCATAGCCTGGGCCCATCTCGGTTTAGCTAACACACATGTAAAAGAGAAACAAAAAGAATGCGGCCTTTTGCTCACTTCATCTAAATCAGCATCAGTAGAACTCTGGAATTAAAATGTTGGCCAAACCTGCTCTATGGGGACAAGTGAACCAGATAATGCCAGGAAACTTTTATGGAATACATTATTTTAAATGAACAGCTTATAGGTTTCCCCCCTATGTAATAATGTAAATAAAATGTCTAATAACTTTAAGTAGTACAACCTTTCAATCTGAAAGGTAGAATCTGCACTATAAGTAGAAGTATAATACCTGAGCACTGTGGCTCTCTGATACTTGAATACATGCGCTTTCTATCACTAGACAAGAAGAGTAATTTAAAAGGCAGCACTGAACACAACTTGGTTGCATCTTTGGTCTGTAGTCAGAGTTGGGATTTAGGTTGCTGGGGGATTTCAGCGCGTTTCCTGGGTCAGTGGATTACCTTGTATGTCTTGGCTTGCGTATGTAGAAGGAGGGGGGGTGTTAATCCTTGAGACAAACATGCAAACTCTTCCTGTGTTTTGTCTGTAACTCTGGAAGCTGAAAGGACATTTTTCCTCTGTTTCAGGTGTGAATAATGAGTCCCGTTCTTCCTGCTTGAACATGCAGCTTGGGTAGCAAAGCCGACTGACAGGAGCATCTACCTTCACGCGCTGCTTCCTCTTTGGACACACACACTAACTGTGTCGGCTCAACTCAAGCACAGCCATGCTGATCAAGGAGTATCGGATCCCCATGCCTATGAGTGTGGAGGAGTACCGCATTGCTCAGCTCTACATGATCCAGGTGAGTAGTTTTCCTCACACAGCCTTACAAACATTACACATGTATTTAGGTTCATTTCACTTGGTTTCACTTAGATGTGGCGCTGCTACGGCTGGACACTATTAAAAACTAAGCATTTATATTAAAAGACGCATGTGTCATGCAATTACATGTTTATACACAGTCCCACATTTTCAGAGATTCAATTAAAAGTGGAAAAATTAGCATCGTTTTAAATATAAGGTAAGTCAGTGAACCAAATGCAAATACAAGTGAAACACTACTCTACTTTACCTGCTTAAACGGCCCTCACCTGGCTGTGACACTCTTGCTTATCAATTCAGATGCTATTACCTCTGAAAATAGTGCACTGTGTTGTAATTCCTAATCAATTAAACCACGTTTCTGGTTGTTTGGTCTAGAATCCATTGTGGTTGGTCCAAGGCAAAATAAAAAAAATCTGTATTTGTCCAAACACTTACAGGTATGGACTGAACTGTGAACAGTAAAAATAAATTAGACACACTACAAGTAATCTGAATACTTTTTTATTTTCTAATTATTATATATTATTTTGTTATAGAATTTGGAGATAAAAGCTGCAGACAAGGTGTGTGTAAAATAAATAATGACATCATTTTGGCTTCAGAATTTATATTAAACTGTTTTAAAAATCAGAAATTGCAACTCATATAACTTGTATGCTCCCGTCTAGATGTCTTTTTCCTTTGCTGTAAAATCAAAACTTTAAATGAGAAGTTGCATTATGTGATTTTTATAATTCATTTATTTTTAAATAATTTATATACTCAAATATTTGTGGAGCACATTCTCTAATTTTTCTGTCTTCAAAGGAAATAATAAGTATACCTGAGAGGAATTAAATTAAAAGAAATTATAGTACAGGGTGTAGAGTATTTTTCTTGACCTGGAGCACTAAACCAGGTAGAAGTTCAGGTTTTTTATGTCATGGTGGCAGAGGTCAGCTGTGTGGGTCTGTACCAGGACAAGAGCACTAAGGGAACATGAGTAAATGGTCACAGGGGCAGTGGAGTTCTGCAGAGCAGATGGTGCTCCATATGCCTGTGGCTTGTGTTTATCTTGGTAATTGTGTGAAAATACAAATGCAGATCGTTACAAGGGCATAAAAATGATCTCTCTGTGAGTTTTGTTTAGTAAACATAAGCAGGGAAATATTCATAACCACCATCTAGCCCTCATTGTGGTGTCTCATTGCTCTGTGTATTGTATTCTAACAAAATGTTATTCAATATTCAATATGCTTGCAGAAAAAAAACAGAGTCTGGTACTAAAGTCCAAGACCACCAGAGGTCAGGTGACGGGGGAAGAAAATCTATAAATCCAGAATTTTCTGGTTGTCAGGTGCTTCTTGAACGCTTTGTGGTGTGTGGCCTGGCAGCAAAATTGCAGAATCATCAAAATCTTTTGTCCCCGCAGTTAGTTGTAACAGTGGATACACTACAAGTGTGCATGCATCCAACAAATATACTAGAAACTAGTATAATAAGAACAGCTGTTCATCTGCAGTGTCCAGAGCTGACCATGTGCGAGTATTCTTCCCTTCTGGGAATCAGTTCAGAGACCACTGAGATGCTCTGAGACTATTAGACAGCCTTCTTCTCCAGCCCTCACCTGTGCTGACTGGAGTCAAAATGTCTATCTGAAACGTAACTGGATTTTTGTCTCTCAATGTACAAAGCCTGATGTATTGCTCTCTGTATGATGTGAAGCCTAGCCATGTTGTGACACACAGAAAGGCTTTTTTGCTCATAATAACTTTTTCACTCTTGTGAAATTCCTTTATTTCTTTTTATTTCTTTTTTGGCCAACGTCACTGCAGAGAGTAGACAGGAAAGTGGGAAGATATGTAAAACATGGTCTGGAGTCGAATCAAACCCAGCTTTTTAGAATATGGGTCACCTGCTCAACCAAAGGAGCTATAGCACCACCATGTTCCTTTATTGCTTCAGCTGTGTTCATGAGATACAGCCATTTTTCTTAGAGGTGAACAATGGCTGCGGATTGATTTAGCTTAACAAGGGTTGATAAGACAAATTGTAAGTGAATTTTACAAGTTACGACTTGTATTCCTAAATGTTTTATTAAATTAAAGGTTTAGTTGGGATCCTCATACCTTCAGATTATTTCCATTTATACATGAAAGTGTCGCAGCTGTTTGATGTAGTCTCAGATATGCTGGACCTCACGGCATAAAAGCAGGTAGTGCCTGTTTGATATTTATGTTTTCCCCCAAACCCTCTAAATGTGTTGCCACTGGCACATTAAGTAAGACACACACACACACACACACACACACACACACACACACACACACACACACACACACACACACACACACACACACACACTTGTGCTGGACGTTGCCTCTTGCTCACTTTCACAGCTGGGCACTAGTTGCCATGGTAACCGGTGACATCAGCTGCAGCAAGGCAGCAGCTGCCATCATTTTGTTTTTGAGAAAAACAGCAAGTGAAAGGACAGCTGTGATTTAGTGAAATGTTGAGATATTGTTGGAAATTAAGTTACAACAGACAATTAAACAAGTAAGACCAAAAAATAAAAAAATAAATTTTAACTCCTCGAGTTACCTTCCAAAAGGTAAAAAGCATTAAAATATCAGTTCAATCCCATCATCATGCATACTACAGGACTATTATCTAACATTCTAAAAAAAAATCACATTAAGCTTCTCAAATGTGGAAATTATTAGATCAATTTATACAAGGTTGTAAATTTTTTCCTGACTATCTTCTGCTCATAAATACTTAAAAAAAACTTATCCAAAATACACCAAGACAACAGGCGGGTTAGCAGCTCATCTTAGAAGACATTAAGCTGTGTATTTGTTCTGAAGACTCAGTTTTAGGAGACCTTTGATGATGTGATTGGAATCTACTGCAGTGTCTCTCCCAGGGAAATGGGAATTACGGCCTCTAAAGCTCCTATTCCCACTGGGATCATATCTGTTCTGTGATACGTTTTCACTTGTGCGTCTAAGTGTGGAGGACTGCAGTTGCAGAATATAGAAAATACATATGTAGCAGTTTTTGAATATCGAATGATTGTCTGGGTTTGTGTCAGTGCCAGTGTCAGTTTCTCTAGAAGCCATCTCACATATCATCCCTCACTTTTGTTAATTAGAGGTCATTAAAAACTATCTACAGGAAATTATCAACCCCTGGGCTTTGTCCTCTGGGGACCATGATTTGTCCACAGGAGATTATTACAGTTTTTTCTACTTGTTGGTGGATTTTCCATTGCATTTTTGTTTTACTTCAGCAGCAAGCTGACAGTAACCTTTTGTTTGTGGCCAGTGTCAGATTGACGCACTGGATTTGAAAAATGACCAAGGTAGGAGATGTGTGAAGCCTTTGAGCAGCCACTCATAATGTTTGATGCATGAGGTTCTACTAAGGCACCAAGAGCTGAGGAGAGGAGTTAGCTACCCCTGGTTTATGCTAACCTTGTGTTGTCACATAA
The DNA here is from genome assembly GCF_018398535.1 of Haplochromis burtoni. Classification (NCBI taxonomy): domain Eukaryota; kingdom Metazoa; phylum Chordata; class Actinopteri; order Cichliformes; family Cichlidae; genus Haplochromis; species Haplochromis burtoni. Next base: position 294,910 of record NW_024582705.1, on the reverse strand, counting down.
ATTATTCAGGGACACTTCAGCCTGGCAGACTCACGACCCTCAGCAAAGCTGGGTTATTACAATTCACAGAGGGAGTCGTCCGAGTGTCTGCATAAGCTAGCAGCAGTTCTCAAACTGGACATACAGATAAAGTCAAGGTCAAATTTATTTATATAACACAAATGTATTTATATAGTGCATTTAGAATAACAGAGTTCAACAAAGTGTTGTAAATGAAAATATATAGCCAAGTTTTAAAAGTTTTAAAATCCAGTAAAATAGAATCCAACACACCAGATTAAAAGACAATAAATAAAATAAGATCAAATAAAATAAAGTAAATGCAGACCATAAAATGCAATAATCTAAAGTGATGTCACTTTAGGAAGAACTTGAGCCTATCCCACCTGCTATAGGGCGAGAGGCAGGGTACACCTTGGACAGGTTGGCAGTCTGTTGCAGGGCAAACACAGAGATACAGACTAGCATTCACTCTCACATTCACACCTATGGGCAATTTGGAATTACCAGCCAGATGTGATGAAAATCTGAAAGTAGAAAATTTTTCCACAACCTGATCAACATTACACCGCTTCTCACCAAGACAGAATTAAAAATACTAAAGAGCAATTGAGGCCTGTGACTGTTATTAGAAACAATATTTGAGAAGTAAGCAGACATGACTGTTAAACGGTCATGTAAGATCTCCAAGGAGACCTGGAGCTTGTCCTTTTTCTATTTACTCAGCATGTCTACACTCATGTCTGTGGGTTGTGTTATTCAGCAAGGGCTGAAAGGGGGATATAGTACAATACAGCAGTGCAGGGCTTCAGCTAACAACTCTGAGTTTGTTAAACTGTTAGCAGTCGGACGTACCGCCCACGGGACATTGGATGGTTTAGGGGACTAATAGGACTGCTAAGGGGTTAAACCTGAGTGGGGGGAAACTAAAGCTTTTCTGTTCTAGAAAGAGAGTTATCTTCAACTCTGAAGATAAAACTGATAAAACTGAACTCTGAAGTGGGGTAACAGAAATATATTTGACCCTGTACTAGCCAGCTCAACATATCCAGGGTATCTTTTTGTTAGCTGTATTCACTTACCCTAATGTTGACAATCAGGATAAGCAGTCAAGTTAAGCTGGTTATTAATTTGGTAAATTAACCCAGGGTTTTCTTGCGCGCACATGAAAGAGGTGGTGTTGGCAGTCCCAATCTAAAAGGATTGTTTCATGGGTAATATGATTTTTCTTCCACAGAAAATGATCCCCATATGAGTGCCACCTACAACATGATTAAAAGTCTACAAGAAACATAAAAATATAACAGTCAAATGCAACACTATTATAAAAAGGACAGTCGTTAGTCTGGTAGTCTAGTTCACAGAGGGGTAAAATAAGGATTTTTAAGGGTTTGATAATAAAGATTAAAAATAAAAACAGAATTCAAACATAGGCTTAGTCTATACACAAATGATATGAGGTCTCTAAGTAGAGTGTAGGTGTCCTGTTTTAGAATCAGATATTATTGCTAATAAAACAATAAAATTGTTTTAAATTTTTTTGCAGAGCAAAGCTTAGTAAACTATACAAATTTTTGAATTTTAAAGCTGACAAATGAAATGCATTCAAATTCTGAGTTTTCACTTATTAAGTTTTCACGTATTCACTGCTAATTAGATGCAATCTAATTAATGTAATCTAATGGTGTCAAACTCCATCAATAGCAACTGTAGAGACTCAGTAGTTCAATCACCACTGACAAAGCCATTAATTTGGCTTTTCAGACACTTAATCACAGGCTACGTCCACACGTACACGGGTATTTTTGAAAACGGAGATTTTCCGTTTTCGTTTTAAAAAATAATCCCGTCCACACATAAAGGCAGAAATGAAGGAAAACGCTGCTATGAACATGCTAAAGCAGCAGGTGGCGCTAGATTCCTAACCATGTAGAAATGTTGGCCAATCAGAAGTCTAGAAGCCTCGGTGGCAAAAAGTAAACAAAGCTGGGGCATGGAAGCAGAACCGAGTCGTATGTGTGGAGGGACAGTAACTGTGTGCGTATATGTAAGCATTTAAACACTGCAGAGAGTAGAATTAACAGTAACAGTATTGTAGAAATTCATTTCACCGAAACAATAACGTGGCGCACAGTGTGACGTCAAAAAAGTCGCACATCTTTGACGCTGCGTTTTCTCCGTTTTTCTCGTCCACATGTAAATGCAAAAACGGAGTTTTAGAAAATATCCACCCTGGCCGGAGTTTTTAAAAATCTCCGTTTTCAGTGTTGACGTGTGGACGAAAGGTGCAAATGCATAGAAAAATCTGCGTTTGCAAAAATACCCGGGTACGTGTGGACATAGCCACAGTCAGTTTAAGTAAAAACCATTCATATTTTTCTGTGCATAAACTGTATCTTAAAGATGGCCCCAGCTACCCATTGTTTAGAGAAGTCCTGTTGTGAACTTTCTGTCAGGCTCAACATTCCCCAGGATTACCTATGTTTTAACCCTTTAAAGCCGGTCGGAGTGGACACGCTCCATTTTGCGTAACTATTTTCAAATCCCGGTAGCACTGTAACCAAGTAAGCTAGCGCAATCATTTTTTTTGCATATGAAACCGGAGGAGTTGTACTTACATCTTATGCCATCAGCTTGTCCTAGGTCACAGTTTCCTTCCACATATTGCTTTGCAAAAACTGCATAAAAAGCACTTGCAGCAACAAAAACATAATATTCCAGAAACACGCTTTGCCGATCCGATCAGCTGTTCATAACACTTCCTACGTCCATCAGCGTGAACTATCGCATGTCCGGCACGACCTGCCCGAAACCGGAAGTGACGTCATTTTGCGGAAATGTAGTTTTTTACCATTGTGGCCTTATGAGCCTATACTTGTGTTTTTAAAAGTTATGTTTGACTTTATGACTTTCTGTGTCGTTTCTGGGATGCTTAGGACTCATATTGCACTGCTGGAAATATTTTATTTTGATGCATATGCTGTTATTTTGCAAATTTGCACTATAATATATTTTTTCGTTTTTCCTGCAGTATATGAAAATTGGTGTATCTCAAAAATAAAACTATGAAGACACTTAAAATAAATTTCCTTTGGTGGGAGACTAGTTTGTGCAACTTTTTTGTATTTACAGTTTTGAGGGATAAGCCTCTTAAATTTCTCAAACTAGAAATATATGTTAAAAAAACAAAAACGATTTTACATTTTTTTGTAGTTTATTGCACTTTTTTACAATTTATGTAATTACTATGCACTTAATGCAGATATATTATTAAAATTTGGGCTATAATGGTTGTATTGATGTATAGCAACTTGAAATGCTCCAAAAAATGGCTCCACAGCCAACCCGTTCTCACTCCCAAAGCGTAACATTTTACGCTAGGTGACAAATCGTCAACATATTACGTTTTCGGCTACCCACCACGTTCCTAAATGACGACCTCGGAAAAAGGTGAAATATGAGAACCGTCTGGACTGAACCTACACATGTTCGCTCTTTTTCTTCAAATCGCTTAGAAACACGCTATTTCACATCATCAACGTCCTGGTTAAGGTCAGGAATAAGGTTATGGTCAGGGCTAGGGATAAGGTTAGGTTTAGGGCTGGAATACAGGGCTGGAACGTCTACTACCACGGGAGCGTCATTGCACTGGATTCCAGCCATAACCTGCCGCGTATCATAAGAACGCCGAAGGACTCCTTTCGCGTTCCTCAGGAACGCCACGGGACGTGACAAAACGTCGACATGTTACGCCTCGGGAGTGAGAACGCTCTGCCACAGCATGTAAAAATATAATATAAGCTCTGGCAGACTTGGTTCTATGGTAGGTCTTAAAGGGTTAATAAAGATTCACAGAGCACCCTGTATATTCTACACTGTACCTCTTTTCTGCTCTGGGATTGAAGATGAGTGTTATTAATACAGATCCTGTGTGCTCACTTCCCAGAAGGTATGCAGACAGAAGGATGGTAATTTGAGGCTCTTAGCACCTCACCTAAATTACATTACCTGCTAGATTATTACAATTTTCCAGCTGTTTGCCTCCTCTGACCTTCATTACTGATATTACCTCCCTAAAGTCTTCAATAGAGAGAGCTCATTTTGCAATCTGAGCTCTCCTTCTTGACCCTGAACACCCCACTCTTGCCGTTAGTAATGATCATGATGATTTGTATTCATGTTGTGCGTTCCTCGACCTGCAGCATATTACAGTGGCAGGAATGAAATGCCTTTTCAATCATTTTTCAATCATGTTTCAAAAATCACAAGACAATGCCAGTGCAGTCATTCATTCTGAATGAGTAGGAAGATGCAAAAGCTGTAGCCAGAAATACCCAGTTTGCATGAACAATGTAACACCTGACAATTAACTCTTACATCACTAGTATATCACTGCCGCTAAAAGTGCATGGGCAACCCTGAGACCCCAGATCTTCATATTGCCCTAAAAGCCCCAGGTTGACACTGTGGTGTCATACACATACAACAAACATGGACATAACCATCAACCAGGGGTTTCTGGAATCTGAATTTTGAAATATCAGTGCTCTTACTGTTGCCATGTTAACTTTTGGAGCCAGATAACAGAGAGCAAAAGAGCAGATGACTTAGCAGGAAGTTTGGGTTGCATCTCCATCCACAATCTATGTGGGTCCAACAAAGAGAAACAGATTGGTAATGGTGCATTAGTATCAGACAAATAAAATCATCGAATTTCACTCAACAAAACTGAACTGCAGCTGTCTTTTTCTAGCTGTGCCACACAGCAAAACATTCTATTTGTACTCCAAAAGGTGCTATCGCCACAAACACATCAACATGTCCATTTCAGTGACTAGAATTAGCAAAGATCAGGCTTAGCAGATACAAATCAGCGATACTGTTGTTCCCTTTGTTGGCACACCTGTGTATTATAGCAGCCATGCCCTTTATCAGTGTCCTTATAGACATATAGACGTATAAAAAGATAAACATATTATCACATATTCTTTTGGAAAGTTCTTTTATTTTCCAGTATTATAGAGTATTGTTTATATGACACATGTATGCACCCATGGTGTCAGTGCTGACTTGGATAGTTATTAGCTGGCGGTAATAAGTTTTCTTTTTCTTTTTTTTTCAAGACTCCAATTTCAATGTTTTCTGTTCCAATATGAGTCTGCCCAGCTATAGTTTTGTACCAGTGTTATTATGTCTGAAATATTCAACCAAGCATGGCAGGTTAATTATATGAAAGTCGCTGACCCTCTGGAAAAACTAAAGAACTAAATCCAGTAATATGGATATCTCTCATGTAATCACTGCAGTCATTTTGGAAATTAGCTCCAGTCACAAGCCAAAGGATGGTAAAATATAAAAGTGGTTTTAAACACCAAACAATCCTTTACTGTGCGAATGTGAACATTTGCCTGCCAGTGGCTGGCAGATGTTAAAATTTTAAGTTCACTTTCCACCCTGGTAGATTGTGATTCTTATGTAGGTAACTGAGCTTCTATTATCAGATCCTGGAGGGTTTTCATATATTTAATAAGCCACATAAAGGTGGATGTGTACAAAAGGAGAGCCTTGTAAGGAGATGTAGGCTCTTTATAAACGGAAACTGTAATTCCAGACCAGTTGTCTGTAGAGCAGCAGGATTAATACAACACTCGGTGGGATCTATGTGGCTGAACCATCTGCTGCCTTTTATTGGAGGAAGTTCCATGCTGATTTTACCTCCCCTATGTCTGTCTCATTTAGTCTGGATTAGATGAAAAGATGCGAGGTTGATAACAGATTCAAAATATTACTGCATGATCTACTGTTATGCACTACTCAGATTGTTATTATATAGATGCGTAAAAAATACAACCAGAAATGTATTGTTTTGGTTAGTATTTCAGGATATTCCATTGAAATCCAAACCTTAATTTGTAATGAACTGACTTTTTTGGTAACAAATATTTTGCTTCCCACTAAGTGACCTGTGAAATCACCTTTTGATCAAAAGCGGTTGGCCAGAGGTGTTGTGTTGCACGCTCAACTTCTGGGTGACCAGTTGCTTTTTGCAGCTACTTGAAATCATTCACTAAATGTGAAAAGAAATTTGTGCAATCACCCGGTAACCAATGAGTTTTTATTCAGTTTTTTGCCCTAAAACAATATTTTCTACAAACCTATTATCATGTAGAACAGGTCGAAGACTATCCTACTAATATTCCCATTTAGCATAATGCATCAGATCAGATAATCTGCTCAGACTAGATCACGCTGACTCAGCTTTCCTCTTTCAGTGATGAGCTAGGACTGAGACTTCATAAAACACCTGAAAGCTCCTCCTAATGAGGACGATCCTCCTAACCTGAGGAAAATCTGCAAAATGCTGCATTTAAAGCAAGATCTACTCAAAATACGCAAACTGAATCTGCTGTTAACATAACTCTTCACTGTGTAACATCAAACAGAGGTGTTGTTCAAAGCCAAAGAAGATGGAAAACTCTGAACAGTAGAGGAATAGGGTGGGCGAAGTAGAGAAAACTGGTGTCTTATATAATGGAGAGGCAGACCTTTCTTGTTCCATGTGGCAGCTTTTTCTTTCCACCTCATCACATCGGCTCTGCTGCATCATCCAGCTCTGTGATGTAATCACAAGGTTGGGCAGTGACAGACAGGAGTGCTGCGTAAGGCTAGCAGGGGTTTAATTGGAAGTTTATAGAAAGAAGCGAGTGTGTGGACACCAGTCCCAGCTGCAAGTTGTTCATTAATCAAAACCAAGGTCTGAGCCAGGAAAAGTACAATTTAAGGACCTTTATCATTCAGCAGTATAAAAAGCTTGTGATACCAGTTTTTGCAAGTGATCTGTTATTTCGATTTATTAGTCCCCTAAAAACATACCATAGTTGACAGGATATTAATGATAAGAAACACTCTTGGCTCTTTATAGAATATGAAGGAACAGAGTTATTTTCAAAGAGACATGCTTATTTTGTCACGGTCCGGGGCAGCGGCCGTGTGAAGAGTGGAAGGAGGACTCAAATGCAGCACTTATTCGGATGTGAAGGGTGATTTATTAACAATACCAGACACAAGGTGGAGATGGCAAACAGAACTAAGGATGAACTAAACTGGGATAAACTACACAGAGGAGTGGCAAACCTGAACATGAAGGGAGAACAGCAGGGAGAGCACGCAGAGGATTACACCAGGTATGAACACAGAGTACGCAGGGGAACTCAGAGGATGAACACAGACGACGCGACGAGGAGCAGAGGAAATCACACACTATAAGTACACAGAGAGACACTGGGAAATCACACACAGGTGGGAGACACAGCTGGACCTGGTTAACCTGACGAGACAGGGGAACACTGACACCAGGGACCAATAGAGGGAGCACAAACCCAAAACCCAGTATCTAAAATCCCAAAACACAAACCATCCCAAAACAGCCATGAATAATAATGAAAGTAATAAAAATAAAGAACACAAACACAAAGTCACCGAGTCATGGTCGCAGGACCATGACATATTTAAGCGAGTCATTGAAATTAACAAAGAAAAAAGTGTTTTTTGAAATTACACCACTCTTAGTTAACAAAGGTGCTCTTTTGGGATATGTCTTATTTCACTGAGGAGAGATCAATAGAGAGAACTAAACATAATTCATGATGATTTTAAGTTATGGTATTTGGTGATTAGATGCCGATGACCCATCACAGTAGAATAAAATGAATTAGGACAGGATAAGTTGAAAACTTGGATGAAGTGACTTGCGTAAGGCAGAGATGAGGGGGAGTTGGGTTGCACGAAGGAGTCTGCAAGGGGGAATGAAAGATGAGTGGTGTGATTTAAAATATGCAGAGAGGAGACTGATTGAAGGTGGGCTGAGTTCACTCAGAGTGAAGGGAGGCAGAAAGATGATTGGACTACAGCAATGATGTCAGCACTGAGTTTTACAGCATGGGAAAGTGGAAGTGAAGTCATGTAGGTTTTGTATGTTGGAGGCAGGATCTAAAGTGTACAATCACACCCCTAATAAAGAGGAAACAGAACTGTAACGTGTAACAAATGAATTCTTGTAATGTCAGTGATGATAGCCATTGTCACAATGTTCAACATGTTCAGGCAGGTGGAAATCTCTTTCTGTTACTGCAGTATATTTCCAGTGTTGGGCATTTTTCCCCCGACTGAAAAATGCTTTAAAGATACTACATCTCCTCAGAGACCAATACTGAGGGATACTGCTGAGGTGGTGTACAGAGACAAACTGTGTCCTTGTTCAACAAATTATGGACCTAACTGCATGTGAGCTTCTACCTGAGCTTCGTCTGAACACTGCTTATATAGACAAAAATATAACTTGAGGGAATCTGACCTTTTTTACTAAGGAATTATGGTCACTGAGAAAATTTGTTTTAATTGTCTGAAGTTCTTTTTGCATTTCATCTCTTGTGTTTTGAAATATTTCTGAATTCCAGGCTTACGAATAAATATCTTGGGTTTTGATGTGATCCAACACTTTTGTCCAGTAGAGTCCAGTAGAGTATAACATGCAAATACTTGTAAAATTAGCTGATGCTACATTATTATTATTAATATAATGTGTGTATGTGATACTAATGTAATACTCTAACGTGAACACCATTGTGGCTGTATATTGAGTACTTTTACACATACTATTTACTGACTTTTTTTGCATCTTGATTAATCTCAACAGCTTTATACTTTAGACCTCTTCATATTTGCTGTCTTGCAGAAAAAGAGCAGACAAGAAAGTTGTGGTGAGGGCAGTGGGGTGGAGATCCTGGAGAACAAACCATATGAGGACGGCCCTGGCGGCTCGGGTCAGTACACTCACAAGGTCTATCACATCGGCAAACACATCCCATCCTGGTTTTGTGCCATTCTGCCTCAAGCTGCCCTTCGAGTGGAAGAGGAGTCTTGGAATGCTTACCCCTATACGCGAACCCGGTGAGGGAACCACAGATATAGAAAATAAAATAAGTGATGGAATTTTATTTCCGGGGAACACATTATAAAACTGTCCTCCTGTGCCTCTTGTAAAACAGTTGCTCCCTCTTAATGCTTAAGCGTACGTTACATGACGTTGGCTTTATCTGAAGTAGAAATGCTGACCTTTCAGAGATAAAATGTTATTAATGGTTTTTATTATGTTCTTTTTATTATTATCTGCTGATGGCAGTGTGTTCTTTCTTTCTTTTTTCTTTTTTTAAATACAACAACTTCAGCTGCATGACCACATATTCATTTGCTGCCAACTTTGAATATCATCCTGATGACTTAATGTGTTGGAACCAGCCACTCCAACTGCTTTCTAAGCCCATCAAGTGTTAAGGGAATTTTATTGGCACCACTTTTTACTTTACAACTGATGCTGATTTGCAGCATTTTACATGAGCTCTGCAAGTACTGCTTACAGGTGCTGCACTTTACTCCAGCTTAGGCTTTTTTGTGCTGATGCTCAGCTACATTTTAAAGGAGATGCACTTACTAGTAACTTTAACCATTTCCACCCTGGAGGTCCCTGTCTTAGGACCAGGCTGTTAAAATGCAGCCCATTGCAATTTCTTGAAAGGATGCTGAGCATGGGATATTCAGTGAATTGTTGTGCTTGGTTTCTGTTGACTTTCACTTGAAGATATCTAATTGCCTATGCATCATTGGGGGGGTCATGAGATCTAATATTGACTTGGGATGAAGGATACTGTTAACTGATGCATGATACCACCAATGACTTCTAGAAAAGAACCCAAACACTGGTTCTTGTATTGTTTCAACCATGTGAAGATGCCAGAGCAGCTTTTCACTATTGCCTCTGACAATCCTAGATTGTGACACTGCATTCACACTTCATATGATTTTGAATTGGAAATTAGGATTATTACTTTCAATAGCAGTGATTTTGTGCTCAAAGCGTTTTCTTACTACAAGGCTCATTCACCCTGTCATATACACTTGCACTACTAATACTGCTTTATATAAACTGCTCTTTTCTGCATCTAAGCACTTAATAAACATTCTTACACACTGACACTCACACTCTGATGGATACTTCAAGGTCAATTCAGGGCTTGGCATCTTGCCCAAGGGTACTTTGATATGTAAACTAGGGGAGCATAGTTCCCCTAGAGGGATTGAGCAATCAACCCCCCATCTTGTAGATAACTGGCTCTACTTCTGGAGACCCAGCTGCTAATATTGCTTTTCCATCCAAAGCAACAATTTCTTTTTCTTTCCTCAGGTATACCTGTCCCTTTGTTGAGAAATTTTCTATAGACATTGAGACTTATTATAAACCAGATACTGGAAATCAAGTGGATGTCTTCAATATGTCCTCTGCTGAGAAAAGACAGAGGACTATTGGTAAGTTTATCGTCATGCACACTTAAAAACTCACTCTCTCTGCACCATTACGCTAAAATTGTGCCTCTGGGATCAACTGCCTGGTCGTCGTCTTCTCATAAGCAGGATCAGAAATCGAATTTACACAGAGTTATTTGCAATGAAAGCGCTGACAGTGTGGTGCAGAGGGGATGTAGGCTGTGGAGTGTAAGAGCTTGTGTTGAGCCTCCGCATACTAAAATTCACTGGGGTGCAGGGAAAATGTGCAGTCAGCTCCAGACACGATCCCGGCAGGGACTGATTACATAAAAGACACACACATAAAATCACATTCTTTTCTTGAGGTGAGTGAGGACATTGAGACATACCTGCTGCTTGAATCTGCCTCAGTTTAGCAATTCATTATGTCTTTGTTTCCCTTGTAGACCCCATAGACATCGTCAAGGACTACATACCTCCTCATGAGTACCTCGTGGAAGAAGACCCTAAGCTGTATCAGTCAGTCAAGACTAAACGGGGTCCATTGTCAGAGGACTGGATTGAGGAAATTGGCCAGAACCTGGGTCAGAGTTCTGTCATGTGTGCCTACAAGCTGTGCAAAGTAGAGTTCAGATACTGGGGCATGCAGTCTAAGATTGAACGCTTCATTCATGATGTGGGTAGGTATGGCTTGCGTGTATGCATGTTTTTATGTGGTTCAGATCTTACAACCTACAGACATATATTTTACTGAAAAACAAGGAAAAACCAAAGTCTAAGATAACTGTAGAAGCTAAAATAAAAACAAAAAATCCCTAAAGATCCTTAAAGATTAGCAAAAACTATGACTATATCAATATTTAATCCCAGTGTTCAATAATCCTGCAAACTGTGACATCCTAAAGAGGACTGAAATGCACAACTTGGAAGAACAGATAAAAATTCAAATTTTATTTGTTAATTCAAGATTTGGTACATAGGTAGTTAATCTATTCATATAACAAATTGCATAACAAACCAGAGGATTCTGGCTAGGTTGGCAAGATATGTCGAGTTTATAATCTAAGTTTTCAATGGCTGTTTTTTACCTGGCTAAATCATCATGGTAATTTATGCCGAACACATAATCTTTATTTTTATTAAATCTTTTAACTAAATCAAATCTATAATTTTTTTTATTTAGAGCATCTTTCGAGTGTTGGGTGACTATGTTTTATATGTGCAAGTTCTTAAGCTTTACTAACATTGCAAATGAAACCCATCGGTAAAGAGCAGTACAAACTGTGCATTGTAATATCTCTAGAATTTGCACGTAGTTAGTTGTTGATGCAGAAAAAGCATAAATGTCTTTATTGTAATAAACTTAATTCTAGTCTGCTCCAAGTTGCTTTCACACTGCTGAAATTGCAGCTACTAGAACACAGAACACAGGCTGGGAACACCTGTTCAATCAATAACATTACTTTCACTTTGATTTGCTGACAAACTAAAACAATTTCCACTTCTCCTTCATTAGACTATGAGACAGTAAACTTTGACATTTAAAGTATTCAGCTCTCACGATAGGAATAAACAGCAGGATCAAAAATTTACTCAATGTTAAAATAATAAACTTGAGTTATACTTGAGTTAATTTAGCATTTTACTGCTATGTTTTTTATAGTCTTTTTATGTCACTGTTGAATTATTTTCCTTTATTAACATCTCTGACTGGGGCAGGTGACATGAAAAAGGAGATCATTTTGTGTGGAAGAGGAGTTATATGACTCGTGAAATGTCCCTTTTATGTGAGCATGCACAGAATATGAAGCAAAAAGCCTGGTTTAGGAAAGAAAGTGATGACCGCTGGTGTGATACACCAATTACTTGTGAGACACATTATCTCTGACAGAGTTTTGAGGATTTCTTTTAACCCAGCTAACACAAAGAAAGCCGAGCTCTGGTGGGCTGTGTATAGACCTCATAGACTTCACAGACCTATTAAGGTAATCTGATAGAGGAAAAGGAAATTGTTGGGTCTGCGCTTCCACAGGCCCGCTGATTTAGAGACTTATTCCCGTTAACGAAGCAAGATGAACAGCTTAACCGGTTTTTCACATGCTATAGCAAGGGAAGGATCTCAGAGCAGCCCTTCTGCCCTCGGTGTCAGACCACTTTCAAGAACCATCACCCCACAGTAGCCTTTTATTTCTGTGACACACAGTTTACACAAACACCCATTGTAAAACCCGCCTATGGTGCATCATAAACCCTAAGGCATTGAGTGTGTATGTGTATGTAAGTGTGTCTGTGTATGTGTATTCATGTGCACGTGAGTGTGTGTGTCTGTGTTTGTGTGACCTCCTGCTCACCAAAAGGGTCATAAAGGCAGGAAGTTTACTAAATAAGAAAACAGAACCCTCACATAGGATGTGTCCCTATAATACATGTCTTTAATCATACAGTTTGAACCAAGATTTACAAATTTAAGTAACACAATGACAACATTTAACAATTTCAACCTAACAGAAATACACACAGACCAGGCACTTAGATATACACAGTATGCAGCTAATCACGTGAGGAGGACGTAGAAGAGCTGACACAAAAGACAAGCCTCACAACAACACAAGTCAGAAAGTCAAAAACAAAATGTAGTCTGTGTCACGGCGGTGGAACGGACTCAGGCGCAGACTGAGAAAGCACGCTTCAAACAGTTCTTTATTAATCACACTGGTGCGCTATATATACGTGAAGGGGGGGAAACACCAGGGTCCCGGGGGTCAACAGGTTAGGGAAACACACGCCTTCATACTCGCTCCACTCCTTGTCCACACAATCTCCACACAAGCAGCTCCACTCTCACGCACGGGGTCCAGGGGTCACGAATGAGGGCAGATCCAGATAAACCTATTTACAGAGATGAGGATTAAGCCAAGGCAAGCACGGGAACAACAGAATCACTATAGAGACAGGCAATACTAACGAGAGTTACTCAATATTCCAGCGACAAGTAGCTCAGAGCCCCTGCCTTAAGAAGAGCCAGAGATCAACTGCAAATCACCGGTGATCAGCTGCAGGTGCGTAGGCCAAGGGCGGGAGCCCAATCTGAGCCCCGCCCAGGCAGACAGGCAAGAGAGAGAGAGCAAGGCGAAGAGAGCAGAGAGAGCAAAACAACAAACACTTCCCATATGGAAAAGAAATAGTAAAAACATATATGTGAATGAACCAAGTTAAAATAGAAGGAAGTGTCAAAGAAAAACTAATAAAAATGCAAACGATACCTGGTGTAGAAAGTGTCAGAGAGGCAGGAGCAGAGAGAGGTTTCTGGCTTGTCGAGATAACAGAGCAGGCTGGATTAATTTCCTGCCTGTGTTGGTGTGTTTCTGTTTTATTGCTGTGATCTAAGACTGTTTATACACTTTCACGGCCCTCAGGATGCTGCCTCACAGCATTTTACTTCCAGACTAGCGAAGCAGCGGCTGCTCTATCTTCATGATATTCTCACTCAGTGGTCCAATCAACACATCTTCAATCACAAAATGTGATTTTCCTCTGTGACTCTCCCGTTTCAGCCTTTCACTGAACTTTATGTTTATGCTAATGTTATCTGCACTTGTTTACTGGGCTTCCGCCCTAAAATATTCACAGGGTCTTCATCTGCATCTCCCCTGATTCATGAATAGTATCACACACCAGCTCCAAGACACATGGCCTTTTTAAACTGTGCCTAACAGGTGTTTGAGTTGCATAATATGCTCAACTTTTTTCATCCTTATTCTGAGTGTGTATACATGGAGTTAAATTGCTTTTGACACACCAATCCTGACTTCTGTTTATATAAATGAAAACTGAAAAAAAAAAAACAGAGGCCAGGATTGGTCTGTCAAAAGCAATTTAACTCCATGTATACACACTCAAAATAAGGATGAAGAAAGTTAAGCATATTATGCAACTCAAACAACTGTTAGGCACAGTTTAAAAAGATATGGCTGTTGAGTTTTTAAATTTATGCACATGTATAAATTGAAAAACGTGACTGTCATAATGATATGAGTGGCGATAAAACACTTTATGGTGAGTTTCAACTGACTGGTTAATTATACAGTCATCACCTAACTGTTCTTGTTCGCCATCACTGCTCTCTTTCCAAAAAAGATGAGTAAAGATCACTTATATTTCAAAAAAGCAGTAAAAAAAAAAAATCAACTAAATCAAGATGAAGACACAAGACAAACCTATAACAAATAACTGACAGAGAATCGTAAATACCTGAAGAAAGTAAATTGGATTTTTAATGATACGGATAGTAAGCTAATCCACTTTTGTAGATTTGAGCCCTTAAAATAATTCATTAGCGCTAAATTTTGGTTGCTGTTCCTGCAGGCCTTCGTAAAGTCATGGTTCGAGCCCACCGCCAGGCGTGGTGCTGGCAGGACGAGTGGTATGGCCTGACTATCGAGGACATCAGGCAGCTGGAGCTGGAGACCCAGCTGGCCTTAGCAAAGAAGATGGCCCAATACAGCCTGAATGAAGGAGGGGGAATAGAAGCCAACAACTCCTTCATTAGCCAAGAGCAGGAGCAGGGAGCAGAGACAGTGGGCTCGACTGCAGAGGCAGAAGGAGCAGGAGGGAAGCTTGGAGATTCACTTGAGACAAGAGGGGAGCTCACAAAACAATGGTCAACATCCTCTAGATCCTCCAACAGGTCATCAAAGCGAGGAGGTGAGGATGTCCTTCTGATTTTTGTGTGTTTCACTGGCTTTTACCACAGTCTGTGGTACAATATTTGTATTGATATACTTTGAATTACAGTGTGACTGTTGACGTGAGTGCAAGTACTTATTTAAAATATTGGTCATGCCATAATTTTAGGTAACGCTGTAATACACCAATGTTAATCTTTGTTTGTACAGGAAGTCCATCTCATCAGAGCATTTCAGAGTGGAGGATGCAGAGCATTGCCCGGGACTCTGAGGACAGCACAGATGATGAGTTCTTTGATGCTCATGGTAAAGATCAGCAGAATAAAACACATTATAAACAGCTCACGAGCCAATGAATTTATTCAGTATTGTACCCATGCACAAGAAAGATTTTTGCATTTCAGCAGTTCCCACAGATTCAATTTAGTATTTTGACATTATCTTGAAAGATGAATTGATGTGTTTTCATATCTGTGTGTCTTTGGGATGATAAATATTAACAATGGAGAAACTCAAGGTTGTTAATCCTGCTTGCTTCTTTTAATGTTCTCGTTTATCCCTGTGGGTATTTATCCTTAAGAATGAATGCTGAAATGTTAATTAATGAATGTTATTAAAGTTGAAGCCAGAGAAATTATTCTGCCAGACAGAGTCTCACAAATTAATTTTTAAATGTCTTAACTTGCTTATTATATTAGTTTTTAGAATGAATTTATTAGCAATGTGTGATTTCTGAGAAAAAGGTATAATAATTTGTACCAACAGCTTGTTACTGCGCACTAATGCCATATACACGGTCACTTTATTAGGTACACCTGTTTTTGTGTTTCTGGAGTATCCAAACACATTTTTTATGAGAAAAAATGTAATTCTCAAATGAATGTGATCGCATTAGATCGATCGCCTTCTAGTTTCTGGAAAAACTTGTGTATTTACCATGTTGCTAAAATCAATTCCATCCCTAACCGTACCCATAAACCTGGAGGGTTAGGGGGTAAATTCAGAAACCTTCACATGCCTCTCTGAAGGTCCTGCCTAGTGAATGTGAATGCAAACAAAAGTGCCTACATTTTGCTCAGTACTGGGTGTGAGGACTTTGCAGGCACATCTTTAAAAAAGACCTCTGGAGACTTTGAGGAGGCTTCAGGGGAACCAGCCTTTAGAGAACCATAATAGACAGACTGATTTTTCAAAGAGTGTATAAACAGGAGTCACCTTTGATGTAATTTAGGTTATTTAATCTGTGTTATGAGGCTGACTGCTTTGATCAGATCAGAGAAGTGTCTCCATTATATTAAAATCCCTCTGTGTATCTTGCAGAGGACTTTTCTGATAATGAAGACATGTTTTCCAAGGAAATCACCAAGTGGAGCTCAAATGATCTGATGGACAAAATAGAAACAATAGAAGTGGATGAAGGACAAGGTAAGTGACTGCCTCACTCTTAATCTTATGCTTTTGTGTACCAAAACAAAACAAGAAAACAATGGGCTTCATTTACTGATATACATAAAGTCATGAAAGAGATGCACCTACCAATTTTGTTCTTATCATCTTGTGTGCATTAAGGAAAATTATCTTGTATTGAAAGGTGTTATTCTCAATGAGAAGCATGCCTACTAAAGCACAAATCAAAAAGATTTCAAAAGTGAAGAACTGAAACATTAGTGTTCCATGTGGATGAGGCACAGAAGTGTTTCCTGTGAAGTGACAAAGGGGTAACCAGGAGTTGGATGTTTTTCCCCTGAGATAGGGACTGTGGGTCACTTAAGAATAAGAAAGGTTTGACATTTAAGTCCATGCCAAGAAAACTAGGAAAAAAAGAAGGAAGAAAAAGAAAAAAAGACCAGAAAAAAGAAGGAAGACAAGCCTACGTGACCAGCATGACAGCAGTTACATCAGACTGACGGCAATTACTGGGCAAACATCCAAATGGAAAGCTTATGGACACACACAGTTTAAGATTTATGTCTATGCACTTTTTGTGAACTCAGACTGTATATCGAAGATGGACATAGTCACCATGACATCACCCACTGGTTGGTGGGCTACAAACATTTTGAATCCCTCGACCATTGCCATCATGTTTTATGTATTTGTTTTTCTCATTTTTCTCACCCCGCAGAGTGAACAGTGCCACAGTTTACTCTGTTTGTAAATGAAGCCCAGTGTATCCTGAGGACTACAGGACTCAGAATTTATAGTTTAGGCCATCTCTTCTGTCATCAGTGATGAAGTCCATAATTTGTTTTCACAGAAACCTTGTACCAGGAGTCGGTCGGGGAGTATGCCGTCAATGTGGAGACACAGATAGAGGTGCCATTTTTTCAGTGTTCTTGCATTTAATTCCTGTCTTTCTTACACCGACACCTATAATTAAAGGGCTTGTAGATGGTACTGTTCCTTCTACATTATAACGCCAGTGAAGTGAAACTAGAATCCAAAATAAAACTTGACCCTAGAATTTAACTTCAGGAGTGACGTTTAAGATTTTTCCTCCTCTTGTCCAGTGTTGTGTCCTTAAAAGGGGAAAACCTGGTTAGGGTTTCTTTTTTCTCTTCAAAATGAAATGTAAATGTAGCTAGCTCACCACTGGTCTTCTCTAGAGCAAAGTGTTTAGACTTTATTTGATTATTTTGAAGTCATAGCTCATTTAAGCACAAAATGTTGTGTTTTCTTGCTTTTTCTTTTTTTTTTTGTTTTTACAGATAACTAATTGAATCTTTGCAATTGAAGGTCCAGTTCCCAGTTCCTCCTCTTGCATGTCATAATGTCCTTGTCCTTTTAAGTACTGCTTGCAGTGTTTTCCTTTACTCCCTTTTGCCTCTATCCCTATCAGCCCACCTTTATTTTCCTGCTTTTTTCCTGTTTCTCTTACCTGCAGGATTGTTCATCTCAGCAGTGTGTACAGCCTTCCAAAATTCATGTCCTTATTTTGGTCCTGCATGGAGGCAACATACTGGACACTGGCTCTGGTACAGAAAACCTAAGTCAAACCTTCAAAATTCTTCCCACAATCCAACTAACTACTAAGTTCATTATAGATTACATTATAGACTATTTTTGGATTAACTGATTGTTTAGTACAAGAGTGAAAATAATAAGAATACATTCTTAAAGCTAAAATTAGCATAGTTAAGTTTTCATTTTTCTGTGATAAAAATATCATTTACATCAAAATAATAATAATTAGAAGAAAAAAGGAAATTAATTTATTATCAAAAAAATTCAACCATTATTAAATTTGATCAAGGATAGAAAAGATTGAAAAATGATTTTTTTTCATACTAAATACCAGGTGATAGGATCTCTTAAAGCCTTATAAAGTTTTCAAATGAAATAATCTAAGCGCAAAGACATTAATGGCTAGATACATTTCATACAGTCATAGAAAAAATAACAACAATTATCTACCAGGATATTTACAGGAAATACTTTTACACTATAAAATATGTAATTTTAAAGAAAACAAAAACAACTAACTAATGAAAAGCAGTTCGTTTTTAGCTAGGTCAAATAGTTAAAACAAACAACATGTGAAAAGTGAATTAAAACAAAATTATAGTGGCTAGTTATGATTAGCTAAGACTAGGAAAGTGTTATATATGTTATATGTATATATTTATTTAAATGAACGAGCCCCTACCAATAACACAATCGGTATAGGAGATGTTCATTTATGCAGTCCAGTAAGTCTTTTAATTTTCAAACAAATGTGCTAGACCTTATGATTGTGTTTCATGGCAATGATTAATAATGAGCCTTTGCTTTTCTTGAAGGAGAACAGAGCAGCAAACAGGGAGATGTAAACACGCTAAGTGGAGCTTTTGAGGCTGTGATGAGGGTCCATTACCCTTCAGCACTGGGCCGCATTGCCATTCGAATGGTACCCTGTCCTGCTGTGTGTGTCGAAGCATTCTCGCTTGTGTCCAAGTGAGCAAGCAGCATTTTAATAACATGCTGTCATACACGTGCAAGCTGATTATAGACATAAAGCCACTTCTCTCTGCTCTGCAGTCTTAGCCCCTACAGCTACGATGAGAGCTGTCTATCCAGCAGTCAGGACCACATTCCGCTGGCTGCGCTTCCTCTTCTGGCTACTTCTGCACCACAGTACCAAGATGCCGTGGCAACCGTCATCTTACGAGCCAATCAGGTGTACAGCGACTTCATCAGATCTTTGGAAGGAGCTTCTTTCAATGGCCAGGTTGGGTTTCTGTTTTTTTGGATTGGCACTGCTTGTACAGATAACGCTGATTTAGTGTGCATACTCATGTTTTTGTGCTTTGCTTTATAATACAGGTGTGTGTTATTGGGGACTGTGTTGGGGGTATTCTGGGCTTTGATGCGCTGTGCAGCAGTTCTGTGACGGTATCAGAAAGCCAAAACAGCAGCAGACGGGGCAGTGCCATTAGTGTCCAGGTATCAACTTCAATTCTCTGATGACATACCAAGCTGTTGATACCGTAGACCATATATAAAGGATGGATGTAGCTTTTGGGTCTAAAAAAGGAAACTAATGCTGAAGTCTTAAAAAGTCTTAAAAAAACAAAACCTGCCGATGTACATTATGGTCCCCACTGGTGTCAAGAAGGACTGTTCAGTGTCTCTCGGTTTATCGGTCAGCTTCACTCCTTCTTAGTTATTTTTAGGTTCAGTAGCTCAGATGCCGATGGCTAAAATGCTTAGCTAAAGACAATGTAATGTAACAGTGGCTACATCCATCTTTTATATACAGTCCATTGTTGATACCAGAAGCTGTGTTTAGCTATGCCAAAATACGTGGAAAACTAGCCAACATGTTCAATGCATTGCATTCTTGCATTCAACTCCATCCTTGCTTTATATGAACTTGTCTGACAATTTTCATTTGTGTATGTCCATGAGTGTGCAATGGTGTGACTTATTCTGTTTTTACTGTAAGCGATATGTTGTCAAATGCAGTACAGTGTGCTAAATGTGTGAACCTTGGGGGGAAATATATGAAAAAAATGTGTACATTAGATGTAACAAGACTCTGAAGCCATGCTAGTGGGTCTGCAAGACAATACACAGTGTGGCACAGCGGTGCCTGGAACTGAATGCTAAACTAGAGCAGCCTAGTTTAGCATATTCTAATGTATTACATCTATTAGTAGGTAATACATACAAAGTGGAAGTAATGCAGTGATGTATGACATCAGTTTTGGAGGTGCATGTTCTGGTCATAAACCCAGTTAAAATTACAATTCATACAATTTCAGCCTTGCATGAAGAAAAGGTAAAGAGTTATCACAGATCTTATGTCACATTTAAAGGGTACTGAGGCAATTTTTGATATCCGTACAGGTGAAGTTAAAGCAAAATCTTGTAGTTGTCTTTCAAGTGCAATGATCTTGTAACTTGTTGCAAAATAGCAACTGTAAAAGCTAAACCATCCTTAATTTTCTAAAACATAAACAATCAGCAACTTAAAAATAAATGGGCTTCACATTGCAGGTGCAGCTCACTATGGTAACATGTTTTTCTGCTGGTCTCATTTATGCTAGACAAAGACTCTGGATATTTCTTTTTCTGAGGCATCTCAAGACTATGACTGTTGGTGCAAATTTTTATTACCATTCACCTGATAGTTGCCAAATTATAGTGAGTATAGTCCTGACAAACTAACCTACAGTTTGAGAGTGCTATCCATAAAACTATAAGGCTATTACAAACACCTAAGTCATTCCAAAAAAACTAAAGACTTGTGGGAATAATTTCAATCACACATTTGACAGTATCCTCTTTCATCCCTCTCTCTCAGGACACAGAACTTCTTTCTCCTGGTATCGTCATAAACAGTGTCTCTTCTTCCTCGCCATCCCTCGAAGGAAGCCGCCATCTCAGCCGCAGCAACATTGACATCCCTCACTGCTCTGGGCCTGACGACCCCAAGAAGCAGCTTCCACGCAAACGCAGCGACTCCTCCACGTACGAGCTGGACACCATCAAACACCACCAAGCCTTCCTCTCTAGGTGAGACACAGAACTTAAAACAAATGCCACGAATCCTTCAAAGATTTCTTCTAATGTGTTATATTTTGTTTCTTTCTGGGCAGCCTTCACGCCAGCGTTCTCCACAGAGAGGCTGGATCCCGGCGTTCCAGCAACAGCACCATGTTGGAGGGAGGATCTCTGGGGAAGTTCGAATTTGAAGTGACTGACTTCTTCCTGTTCGGCTCTCCACTCGGGCTCGTGCTTGCACTGAGGAAGACTGTGGTGCCCACTCTGGATGGTGGGGAAGGATTTTCTCCCTTTTTATGCTCCTATCATTTATTTTGCTGTTGGTCTAATTTGATGTTCGTCACAGGTCAAAGCAGGAAGTGGTTATTTGTAGCACTTTGTGTTTCTTCCTGTGTGAAATGCATGTCTCCAGCAGCTGGGAGGCAGGTGTCAGAGGTTAGAAGTCATGCTTTTGATCTCAAAGGCTGAAAAAGAGAAATATGTGATAGAAGTGCTTACACAGCCACAAGTCTGACTGCACTGTGTCCTTTGAGGTTTTAAAGAAACAGATTACTGACCTGCAGCTGTTGGCTTAACATGTGGACTTTAAAAAAAAAAAAAAAAAGGAAATCATTACAGTTGCTGTCGGATGTTTAGTTTCATTTCTTTGTTTACACAGCCATTTATTTCTCATGGTTTTCCAAAGTAATATCGGAATAACTTTAAAACGTTCAATATTATGAAAATAAGTTGTTGGTAGATGCAGTTTTATCGGTCTCTTATACTGATAAAATACATAAAGAGTCAAATATTTTTGTGCTGCTTGCCTTGAAAATGTCCTGGAATTACCACTGGTGAGGATATTCTTATCTATCACCTAAATAACATGCCACAAAAATACAGTATCCTCCATACTCTTGAAATATGACAGTACAATCACACATCAAATTAGGGCATAAGACATAGGATTAAATATAAACAAAGCTTATACCACCTAGTAGCTTAATGAATCAAAGATTCATATGGATAAAGGTATGATTTCAAACAGGACATACTACAGTAGTTTAAGTGAAAAACAAAGTGATTATGATGGGATATAAACATTGATTGTTTGGAATTCTAAGTGGTTATACACATTTTCTTTTATTTTTCATATGGGCATAGTTTTTTATTGCTGTTGTTTGTAGACACTGTGACAAACACTAGAGAGTCTATGGTGTAGTCAGACCAAGACCAGTGGAAAGTTTACATCAGCAAAGTAGTTGTCAAGCTTTATATAAAGATGACAGTCCTATTGCAGTTTTTATCAATCGCTTTGGTGCAATTCTCACATCAGCTATTGTTTCTACTTATAATTTAGTACTAAAATATACTGGTTCTTATATAGTGCTTCTACTCTACCTGAGCACCAAAAACTTGCCTCATACACACATGCACTTTTTTCTGTATATGTGCTTTCTATCTAACATAAACACACATTCATATTGTGATGGATGCATTAGAGAGCTCAAGGACCGTGAGAAGCCAGTGATCGAACCAATATAATTCTTAGTCAGAACTCTACATCTGTCACTTTCTTGAATACTGCCCAGCACGGCATTAGTGTTTTCAATCAAGCTACTTTGAACTTTTTTCAAACATGTATGAAAGAGCAAATCCACTCACACACTCTCGGTGTTAGCAGTGAAATTGTCCTTTGGGTAAAAGCAAATAGAAACACGTTGTCAGAAGAAGTTTAGTTGAAACAAATAGAAATAAATACTCACAATCTTGTGTTACAGGTGAATGTCATGGCACTGCCAATTACACACATGTGTATACTATACATACTGTACAAACTCACTGAGCACTTTATTAAGTACACCTTGTTAGTACAAGTTTCCGAGCAGAGTTGTTGCAGATTTGTCAGCTGCTCATCCAAATTTAGTAGTGACAGTGACTTTTCTGATGGGAGAATTGCACCAAAACGATCGAGGAAAACTGTTCTTCCACTGACAGTGTGTGACTGGCCTTAGTCTTTCATACAGACTTTGAAAGAAGTTTGAAGGGATTTCATTAAAAACAATAATGCAATACCGGGCAGTGTTACGGAAAGTGTTTTGATTAGTTATGAGATTCAGACGAGAAGTGCTTCAAGATAATAACAAAATGTGTGTGGTGCTAATGGGTAGAAACAATAGCAGTGTGTGCAAATACAATAACAAATTCTCAAGTTAGTGGGGAAGTGTGTTACAGAGTTAAGAACTGCATTTCACTAGCCGGGACCACATCCTCATTTAGGTTTTACAGCAGTAGATAGTAGATAATGGCTGATGACTCGAGCATGAATTGAGGCTGTGGTTTGTGGAAGGCCTCAGGGCCTCAGAGGGGACTGGTGGCGAATCCCAGACTGGAAAGATCCCAATGTACTAATGAGAAATGAATTAATTGAAAAAAGGAGACAGGGTAAGGCACAAAAACAAGAACAAACAGCTTCTCATTTTTGAGAAAGGGTGTGCTTCAAGGTGTGGTCCCACTAATGAAATTCAGATAAATGATCTCCAAAAGGAGTGGAGAGAATTACATCGATGATGTGAGAACTGCATCAAGTAAAACTGTAATGTATTTTCCAGCCTACTATCTAAAGTTATAGTTTGTATACACAGTGTCCCGTGTTACTAGTCACACCAGTCTGTTTATTTAAAACTTCTTGCTGTGTTTCCTGCTCTAGTGTCGGTGCTGCGTCCAGCCTGCCAGCAGGTTTACAACATGTTTCATCCAGCTGACCCCTCCGCCTCTCGTCTTGAGCCTCTCCTAGACAAGAGGTTCTACCTGCTGCCTCCCTGTAGCGTCTCCCGCTATCAGCGCTTTCCTCTGGGTGATGGACATTCGGCTCTCTTGGGTGAGTTGACACACACGCAAACACAGACAAAAAAGAAAGGCACCCTTCCTGAGACATTTTGCTGCAGAACTTTATGTAATACAAGTTGTTGACTTTTTTTTTACCCCTTGTCTGGCTTAGTTGAAACTGTGCAAAGTAACCCCCAGCTTCTGATAGAGTCTGGCAGTACAGCATCACATCGCAACCAGGAAAGCACTGTCAGTGAGACCTGCATCCCTGTGCCTGTCCTCAACTGGCAGACCTCCCAGAGCAACACAGAGAGTGTGTATTTGTTCTCTTTATCTCCTTTAACCTGTTATTTTTTTTTCTAATGTGGTCTGGATTTGGTTGAAACTAGAGCTTCTAACAATATAGGATTTTTTAAGACCATTACTGATATTTGGTGATTAAAAAATACAATATTCCAGTATATTGGCTGGTTCATCTGTTGATGTTTATGGCTCTTTCATAAACATCAACAGATTTCCCTAACATTAGTTATGGCTCAGTTGCTTTTTTTGTTTGTGGGGTTCAAAACACCTGTTTTGCCAACAGGGAAGTTGCAGAGTAAGGTAAACCCCTAAAATAATATTGAGAAAACCCCAACAATCATACAACCTTTTATGAGTAAGCACCTATTGACAGTGGGGAGAAAAAAAATGCATTTTAACAGGAAGAAATATCCAACAGAACCAAACTAGAACCAAACAGCCATCTGCTGCGGGTAAACCTGTACTTACCCACTGAATTCATTTTGAGGTTCTATTATTTGATTAGCGAGCTGGTTGCAGTTTTATCATTTTGGTTCACTCTAATGACTCTAATTATTCTGCCACTTCAGACTCCTGTCTCTTCTCAGACAAATTAAGCACTAAAAAGCGATTTTACACTAACTGCTCAGCAGCAAATAGCAAACAGAGTTCTTTGACTATTGGGTAAAAATAGTGGAACATGCAGTAGCTAAGCAGGAAGATATCTGGAGGAAACCAAAAACAGAGTTAAATGAGACTTAAATAAGTGAGACTTAAATTTATCAAATGGTTAAAACTCAAAAGGTAACATGTTGTATTTACAACTTGTTTCTCCTTGCATGAGTGATTAAAAATATCATTATTTTATATTGGTGTTTGAATTATTCATAATCATAGAAATAATTGATCATATGTGAATAAAGAATATGACTATAACTCCTCTTTATTCGCAGTGGATACCCTTCACTCGCATACTCTTGTTGATGGTCAGCATCCATCATCAACATCACCAGGGATTCCTCACCTTCGCTGCACCCGTAGAGCCAGTGAGGCCAGCATAGCCAGCCAGGTGTCAGGCTTAGCTGACTCTTACACCGCCTCCAACATCGCTACGAGTAAGCTGACCTCTGACATTGTGTCTCTGACCTAATTTTTGGTCCAGAAGCTGGAAGTTTACATGTTGACATTCTCATTTCCTCCCTCCAAACATCCTCTTAGCAAGCAAATGTGAAGTGAGCCACACTAAAAGGCCCAGTCTGCTGTCACAGCTGCATCTACCCTACCATAGATTTGCCTCTCGGAGCACACCGCCTCAGTTGCGCAAGAAAATTCGTCAGGTTTTTCCGAGATCCAACGGTGTGGAGTCCGAGCACGGCTCGGACGTTAGCTCTGACATGACTTCTGACATGACCTCTGACCTCACTGATGTTACGTCTGACATCAGCTCGGCACCCCCGTCGCCCAGGGTGCTGAAGAACATAGAGAAAGGTACCCTGGGAGCTGTAGTAAGAGGACCTTGAGGGAAGGATGCTACAATCTGTATTCATTCCCTATGTTTTTTCCTTCCTCCTCTGGCTTCTTCCTTTCTCTCAGATAGTACTCCCAAGTAGTTACAGTAATTACACTGGAGGTCCATAATCCTTCTTGTGAGCCTTTCTGAACTTAATTCCTTGAGAACCGCTGTTTTCTTGTCCTGGTGGTGATTCCCATTCAGACTTACTTGTACCTCAGTAGCTACTTTTGGTGTTGGCAGAAAAATCTCAAAAAATATATACTGATGTTTTATGACACGATGGATTTTGATATTAAACATGGTCTAAGTTTTAAATAAGAAGGTCAGTGTACTATATGTGTAAGTGATCCCTGTGAGCCTAAAGCTTCAGATTGCTCTAAAGACTTTCCCCTTGCTGCTACATCTATATGACATCACTGAGAGCAGATATTGCTAATGTGATCATCTCAGGCACGCAGAAGCCCCACCCACCTGTTGATCACACCTTCTGGTTGCGAGATGCAGCCAGTCAAAAGAAAGTTATCTCAAACAAAGCGTGAAGGAAGTTAAACACTTTGTTTAAGTAAATTCAGATGCTTTAGCATTATGAATCATGGATACACTAGTAGTGGCTACAAATAAATCTGTGGAGATAAAAATGAGCGTAAGAGATCCCATTTATGTGGGAAAATAAAACAGCCCAAATAGTAGTAAAAATTGATGTGTACTAATTTATTTCTATAAGCGCTAACTAAATTCATCATATCAAATAAATTGCTGTATCCAAGTCATATATTGCAGTTTAGGGATATTAACAGTTCATAGATAAAACAGTGGACAAATACAAGTCGTGGATAATAATAATGGATTGCATTCATATAGCGCTTTTCGAGACCCTCAAAGCGCTTTACAATTCCACTATTCATTCACTCTCACATTCATACACTGCCCTGGGGCAGACTGGCAGAAGCGAGGCTGCCATATCGCGCCATCGGCCCCTCTGGCCATCACCAGTAGGTGGGTGAAGTGTCTTGCCCAAGGACACAACGACCGAGACTGTCTGAGCCGGGTCTCGAACCGGCAACCTTCAGATTGCAAGATGAACTGCCAACTCTTGAGCCGCGATCGCCCTAAACAGTAACAACAAACATTTTTTTACATTTGCAACACAAAGAATGGACGAATTGCTTCACTACAGTTAATCACACGTGTCTTTTAAAATATCGTAGAGTTTAAAATAGCATTCATTGGCATCATGTTTGGAACACACTGTGGTATCGGTGGAGGGATATTTGAGGGCTTTGGGGATATATCAGTCAAAAAGGTTGGGAACCACTGCATTACAAGAAAAAAAGAGAGGGAACAGTGTGCACTTCAAACCTTTCTACTACTCACCACTGTCCAGTTTTAACCTAGCCCTAGTGCCTCTTAGTCAAACCTTCAGTGAAAAACACTAACTAAAATCAGCACAGTGGATGTTCTGACTGTCTGTTTTTCCCCTCACTGCTGTAGTTGCCTCTCGGTGGTGGGGCAGTAAGAGGATGGACTATGCTCTTTACTGTCCTGATGCCCTGACAGCATTTCCAACCGTGGCTCTGCCTCATCTTTTCCATGCCTCCTACTGGGAATCGACGGACGTTGTCTCATTTATACTCCGACAGGTTCTCTTTCAATTGATTTTATTTCTTTGATTTGTAATTACTAAAGTGTTTTAAGTTGCATAGTTCCAGGGATGATAATCTCAGTCATTGCTTTTTTAAAATTAAATATAAGACTCCATTCCTTTACAGAAAATTGCTTTCTACATTTCTTTTTTTCCCCATAAACATTAAAGAGAACAGAATCTACATCATAGACATTCATACACAGCATTTTCATTCTTCTGATTAATGTTAATTTCATTTCCTGTTGCAGGTAATGAGACATGAGAATTCTGGTATTTTGGAGCTGGATGGTAAAGAAGTGTCTGAATTTACTCCTTCAAAACCTCGGGAGAAGTGGCTTCGAAAGAGGACTCATGTTAAAATTCGGGTAAGAGGTCTTTATGGTATCTCCACCTGACAGAGGCAATGCTGAACTTTTAAGATGTGGATACAAAAGAGAGATTTTTGACTTAAACATCCATAAAGTATCTCTGTTATATTTTCGGAGGGCATAGGTTTGGCTTTAGAAGTATTTCAGCAGCAGCAAAAAATGACACAAAGGCAAATTTACAAAGAAAATCTGAGTTTCTAATGATCCAAACTTTGGAGACCTCAACATCGTTCCCTAAAAGACTAATTTATCATCAGAAAATGTCATGTCACACATACTAGAGCCATCCATTTATCCATTTTCTTCTGCTTGTCCAATTAAGGGTTATGGGGGGAGCCTATCCTAGCTACCATAAGGCGAGAGCCAGGAAACCCCGAGAACAGATCGCCGGCCTGTCACAGGGCTGACACTGAGAGACAGGCAGCCATTGTCATACTGTTCACGTTCACATCTAGTTCACATCTAGTTCACATCCAACTTTAATTAACCTACCCGATTAACTTAACCCCACTTACATGCTAAGCATAAAACATTTGAAATAATGCCAAGCTAAATTTGTTCCAACTAAATATTAGATTATCATTGCTTTCTTTTGACAAGGCTGTGTATAAGTTATTGTTAAAGATTAAGCACGTTTTTTGATTTTCATACTTCAGATATCTGTTAGTTACTAGCATATCTACTAAGAAAATATTTCCTCTCTAAACATTTAATAGAATAGAATAGAATAGAATAGAATAGAATAGAATAGAATAGCCCATAGCCCTGCATAAGATATAAGCAGCAAGACATAAGTAGAGGATTTCAGTTATTCTGGAAAAAAAGGTGTCCAAAAAGTCCTTGAAGACGATACGGTAGTCCCAAAGGTGCCAAAGAGGCATTTCACAGGGCAAACAATTTAGGAAAAAAGCACCTCTAATGAGCTGATTAACATTTCAGTCAAGTTCTCGTCATCTCATTTTGGCAGCAAAAACAGTAAGAGAAGTCTCAAGAGAGACTTTAGAGAATTGAAACTGATTTCCGCCTTTTTTTTTTCTTGTTTTGTTTTGTTTTGATTTTGTTTAATTTCTGTTGTATATATGTAATCATTTATATTTGAATCTTAGTTGCCTTTATGATAAAGAACACTGGAAAACCAAATAAAGAGATTTGAAAAAAAAAAAGAAAAAAAAGAAAGAAACTGATTTCCTGTTTTGGTTGCTTCTCAGAATGTGACAGCTAATCATCGCGTGAATGACGCCGTGTTCACAGAGGATGGAGTGCAGACACTGACGGGACGTTTCATGTATGGTCCTCTGGACATGGTCACACTAACTGGAGAAAAGGTAATGACTGACATGTTTGGCTGTTAGGAACAACAACAAAAAAAGAGATGGTTTGTATTCAAGCCATGTTTTGTTTTTGTTTTTTTTTTTCTTTTTCTTGCAGATTGACATTCACATCATGACCCAGCCTCCCTCTGGAGAGTGGGTGTACTTTGACACGGAGCTCACTAACAACAGTGGACGTGTCTCTTATGTAATTCCAGAGAGCAAGAGGCTGGGTATCGGGGTATATCCTGTCAAAATGGTGGTCAGGTATGCTGAGTTGTAGTTATTTCACAAGGAGAGACGCATACATGTATGAATTTCATCATATTTACCACTCGCTGTTTCTCTAATAGGGGCGACCACACATTTGCAGACAGCTATCTTACTATTGTACCACGAGGAACAGAGTTTGTTGTATTCAGCATTGACGGGTCATTTGCTGCCAGCGTCTCAATAATGGGGAGTGACCCTAAGGTTCGAGCAGGAGCTGTGGATGTGGTAAGGTAAGGAGAACACCAGCATGCTTGGTAGGAATACTACTCTGCAGTAATATATAGTGTAAAACGTCTAGATAGTACAAATCAAAGTTGTGGACACAAACAAAAACTCTGTGGCAAAGACCAAAACAGATTGTTGTGGAATGTTGTCTTGGCAACTTGTTCTCCATACTTCATGGTGGAAAATGCATATGCAGATATGAGCAGTTCACTTTCTCTGCATCTCACATGGAGCCACATATCTCACATTTGAATCTGGTCTAAAGTCTGCCCCTTTTGTATGTTAGTAAGATAGAAGAAGCAACACAAGAATTGCTTCTCTAGGTCAAAAACATCACACAATGCAAAACATTCCTCTCCACAGTGAAGGCATAAATGGATAAATGACCACAAACACATGGTCTACTTGCTGCATGGACAAAGGTACTGAGGCTGGGGTTCTCCACTCTCTCAGCTCAGGTACTTGCAGGACTAATTGTTGTGTGGAGCTTACACATTACTGTTACAGCCAAAGGTGAAAGTTTTGAAAAATGTAAAATTGAAAAACACATTTTCTTTCACACATTTTTAATTCCATATATGTTATTTTATAGTTTTCTTCTAAACTATTGAGAATAAATACTACCCGCCTGGTATTTGTAGTTTTTACATGTGCTGCATCTTGGGAATATTTATGTGAAGTAATGGCAGAATATTGATTTTCTGAACAACATATCACTCCCTTTTAGCATGGAAGTCAGCTAATCCAAACGTGACTCCTTCTCAGGATTTTTATTCTTTATTGTTTGCAGGTACTGGCAGGACTTGGGCTATCTGATAGTGTATGTCACAGGTCGTCCTGACATGCAGAAGCAGCGTGTTGTTGCCTGGCTCTCCCAGCATAACTTCCCTAATGGCATCGTCTCATTCTGCGACGGCCTGGTACATGACCCTCTCCGACACAAGGCCAACTTCCTCAAAACCCTCATCAACGAGGTAAGTGAGGTCAGGGAGAGTCTGGAATAGCAATGCAGCAAAATCCTTCCAATGTCTAAAAGTTTAAACTCTTTGTATTTGATTAGGCCAACATGAGGATATTTGCTGCCTATGGCTCCACCAAGGACATATCAGTGTACACTTCTATTGGCCTGCCTCCATCTCATATCTACATAGTGGGAAGGCCCACGAAGAAAATGCAGCACCAGTGCCAGGTCTGATAGTAAATAATTGTGGTACATTATGAATTAGTTCACAATGAAACTATTTTATCTGAGTGGGTGTACAGTTGTAAAATAGTTTCATTGTGAACTAATTAGGCCATGAATATTTTACATGATTAATCGCTGAGTGTTTAGGGTCTGTCAGGGGACCTTCTGTCTGTGCATTGATGCTGAGTAAACCCAGTTTAATTGACTGTTAATCTGTTCCAGTTCATCCTGGATGGCTATGCTTCCCACCTATCTCAGCTGGAGTACAACCAAAGGTCTCGCCCTGCCAAGACCGCCAGTACCCGTATGGTCCTCCGGAAGGGCAGCTTTGCTCTGGGCACAGCTGGAGGAGACTTCCTCCGGAAACGGAACCACATCTTTCGCACCATCTCCTCTCAGCAGCCTGGAGGGTCGGGGTCATGCTCACCCAGCCAGCCCGGCCGGACTGAGCGCACGCTCAGCCAGTGTGAAGTGGAGCGTGATAGAGGGGTCACAGCAGCAGCACAGAGGAGTATGAGTATAGCTGCGGGGTGCTGGGGGCGCAGCAGCAGCACCAAGGAGGGCAGTGTAGGCTTACATGGCCCCAAGTAATGTTTAAATAAAAGCTTTGGTATAAAGGACCCTGGCCGAGCCACTATGATCTCTGGACTAAGATAAAAGATAGAAAGGTGAAGAAAAGATGGGAGTGTGTGGATGATGGGGTTGTGGAAGGAATACACAGATGGTTCAGCATAAATAACCCATAATTAATAGAGATTAGGAAGGAGCGATAAGTAGGGATCTGTCCAGGAGGAGTGGACTAATCAGGCCAAGTGGGATCTAGAGAACAAAACAGTTCTGTAGCATGACTCTTTTACAGTAATACTTTTATAGGATATACCACTATTTAAAAAAATGACAAAGGAAGGATTAAAAAAAGAAATTGTAAGCCTTAAACTAATCTCGTCTAACGGGAAACCCTCCCTTCTCCTTTCCAAACAACATAAACATTTACACTCATGAGCTCAGGACAAACTGCAGAGCCAGATTGATCTTCAGACAGTCAACCATGGGATTGAGGCTAAGTTCGTTTGGCAACCGTGGCAATGGGCCAGTGATTTACACTTGAGTTTCTTTTCCACTGTTTTGGAACACAGCAGTGACTGGCAATAAGTATAGAAAACCCTCATGATGCAAAAACAGAAAAGCAAATCTAACAAAAAGTAAGGAGAGACCAAATGGAGACCTTACTGTAAAGGACCTGTTCATCCAAACTCTACCAAAAGAGCTCATATTAGTAGCTATTTTAACTAGTCACAGCATGTTAGTGTAAACAAAATCCATCCAGAAGGTTGTTAGGTTAGATGCTTTAGTTACTCTCTTCCCATTTCTTACCAACAGCCTGTCAGCTGGCTTCATAAAGGATTCTCCAATTCCATTTTACTCCACCCTATTTATCTGGCTGGTACTTTTTGGTTTTATTTGTCCAGAAGTATCTAAACATTAAGATGATGTAAATGTAGGTGGAAGTATTTTCTGTCATGAAAATGTACCTGAGAGTCTGCCAGGGTCCAAACTCTCTTTGTTACCACCTAAAATCACCATGCTAACAAGCTAAACTAGATTAGAAAAAAAGCTTGCAGCATTGTTACTGGAGAAATGATAGCATGAGAATGCTAGCATTGAGTTAAGTGTAATGGACCACAAACGAATTACCTTCATGGTATTGTGCTGGCAGAGATTTTAAAAGAATCTCTAAATTTTCTATTTTTAGATACCAAAAGATATGAATAAAGAAATGTGTATTTTGGATGAATTGATCCTTTGAACAATAAGGGCTGGATTTGTGAAATACACTGTATCACAGAGGAAAGTACTTGTCGTCTTAGTCACAGATCAGTCCTGTTCATGCTTCTTAAAACATACTGATAGCAGGTCGGCCATTCAGTTTTCATTCCACCCTGTGTGAAACTCTGTAGTATTTTCTGTTTCCGTGTGGCCTCTGGGCCATCCAAGGCCTTAATATCCCACAAGACACTTTCTTTGCAGAGGAGACGGAAAGCAGAAAAACAGGGCATGCAGCATTAAAGCAACAACTGAGACTCTGTACAGTCCACAGCAACTATCCCTTTATTTATATATATATATATCTATATATATATTCATCTGCTTGCAATACCTCAGATCCACCTGCTGGTGGTGTTTTGTTTCCCATAGTTGCTGCTGCTGGGAGACACTTTTGTGGTGTTTCCTGAGTATTTGCTCTTTTTTCTCATAGGATATAATGCAGGCTGGACCTGGAGCCTGTTTCATTTCAGACTGAACTGGAAGGGAGAGCTTTCACTCACAAAGATGTTTCAGTATTTGTACCAAATGGACTAAAGAATGAGCCGAAGTGATTCAGCTCGAATGTTGAAATGACTGAATTATCAGTGTGTGTGAAGTATGGGAGATGAGTCCCATTGGCCTCTCTTTCCCTTTAAAGAAGATGAAGCCACCTCACATCTCTGACCCAAATCCAAAAAAAACAAAAACTATGGGCACATAGCAGGCATAAATGTCACTCTTTAAATAATAGGTAAAAACAATTACAGGTATGATAAATAAAAAAGTCAGGTGCCTGTGTGAACACTGAAACAGTAAAACTAGCCATGAAGACATACCCTACACAATGTGCTTCCAGTTTAGGTGATAGTGGACAGAATCCACTATGCTTATTTTTGGCAAATGTTAACAACTAAACAACATCTCTCGAAAAATTGTTGTGTTCAGGGTGTTCTACTAAGGGCTGCACAAAACTGAATGACAAGACCTTTTAATGTATACCTTTAAAATGATTCAAATTCAGTCAATAAGAGCTAAAAAAGTTTTTTAAAAAAGTGTTTATGAAGATAATTCAAAAAAGGCCATATACTCGATTTTTAAAATCAACCCTTCTTATATTGCAATAGAATTGTTTTAATATAGCTAGTTTTTAAAGTCATTCATTTTTATACACACCCTGTAATAATTTGACTTGACCTGACACAAAGATGAAATTTAAAACCTTGGAAATCATTTACTTTAATCTTTTAAGCCAAATTTTCAAAAGAATATTTATAATAGTAATAACAAGCATAAATTCTAATGTGTTTTTGCATGAACTGGAAGTCTAAGTCTAAACAAATGATACGTAGTTCTACATATGGATGCTTGGTATAGACTTAAATAATTATAACTACAACAGTTTCAGTGTTCAGATGAGCATCTGGCTATTTCTGAAGCATGAAAAATTGTGAATCTGTCCTTTAAGCCTTCGTGTATGGATGTATGGAGCAGCCGCACTGCTTGTCACCCTCATTTTACTATGCTGTTATTTCACATGCCCAGTTTCCACACTACACAAGAGTGCATCTGTTTCCAGTCTGTGTGATCCAGACCGTCTTGAACCCACCACAAAAGCCAAAATCATTCTCTAATACTGTAGTTAATCAACGGCGTAACCTCATTATCCTTTTTTGCACTAGTTTACAGTGGAATATACTGTAGTTACCATCTTATGTTGCTGCATTCGAACACCTCTGTAGTGCATGACATTTTTTATTTATGTCAGGATATGATATATGTGCTGGTATGCATACGTCTGTACATTTGGCCACAATATGAAAATGATGTACGTATATGTGCCAAATAGTTAACAAGGAACTCTACAGAAGTCTTTAGACCAGGAGTTTTCAAAGTCTGATATTGTGCTCCCCCCCTGATGCATATCCATGCCCACACGCTGTGTTCTCTTAACAGGCATATTTTTCTGTTTGGTGGATGATTATTCTCAAAGCTTTGGAACTACAGTAACTGTAATTCTTTAAAAATTAGTGCAATCTAATGTAGACTCCTGAAGTTTACCTTTAAAAGCGCACTTTTCCTTCTTATGTTATGTTATCTTACAATAACATGACATACAGAAACCTGATTTCTTTGTGCTATTGGCTACATACACAACACACCCAGAAATATCCCCCTGAGAAGCGAGGAAAAAACAATCTTTCTATTGAACTTTTTTGTGATTTCCTTCCTCTTTGGAGATAAAAAACAAAACCCATGAAATATCAATGGAAATCCCAGAATGTCATATATGTAGGTTAGCTCAAATAAGTCAAAAACAGATGTCCATTACAGAGGACACATAAATGAATGGGCTGGTTCTCAGGAGGATATAACTCTCAGATAATCAGTACTGCTCCTCAGCAAGCTTCCAGCAGTTGGGCAGTCAGAAGAAAGGGGGGTTTTGGGCAGGGACACCTTAAATGGACAAACAGGATCTTCTAGTTGTGAAGCAACAGTACTTACTGCTCTACTACTGTGCCACCACACTGCAAGAGGTGTCTCTTCAAATCCATTTCCTAATTTTCCTACTATCTACTGCTGTCTTTGTTTTCATTTGGTTTCAGAGGTGCAAAATGAGAAAGATTTCAAGTTTAAAATCTTCTTTTTACTGAGTAGAAAAGGCTTTTTTGTTGTTGTTGGTTAACCCAGATACTTAGAAGACTCATTGAGGAATCCAGAAAATCATTTAGAACAATGGTGACTGATTTTTAAAGGAATGTAATTAGCTTTGTGACTTGACTACATGCTGATATCTGAGAAGCACAGACTATAGCTAGAGGATTAGGAGTTTTTCTTATTTTTGTTTCTTTTCTTTAAAAAACAAAAGAAAACTTTTTTTTTCTTTTTTCTTTTTTAAGATTTTGGCCCCATTAAAAGCATTTTAGCAATTGTCTTAGCTATTAGCTCTTCCTGTTTGCACTGTACCCATGAAGAACTGTCTGCTTATTAGTCATGGGTACTGGATATAGCAATGTCTTCTGAAAGTCTATGGCCCATTGAATCTAAAGATACATATATCACATAGATCCACTCATTTTTAACTTGGAAATTAAAGGGCCAAAAAAGACAACTAGTGCTTCCTGTTGCTCTCAAACACCTCTGTGCACCTGTACAATCCACCTGACACAGATGGGAGGTTGTCATAGTTTGAAAACCTCTGATGAATACTGTATCCAGCCTTTCGTAAGAAGGGGAAGTGTGTACTGAGAGCAAACGTCTTAATGCTTTGATTGGATTTTGATTTGCTGACTACATAATATTAAATTGAATGTTGCATGTGAAAAAAAAATGGGCAAAATGTTTTGACCTTGTAGAACAGAGTCTGAGCGTGCTGCCAAAACCTTGGACAATATGCTAGACTGAAAGAAGTCCTGGAGAACACTTTTTCCCATTTGGCCATTTTGGCTGCTGAGTTGAATGTCTGTCCGTCTGGATTCTGACACTGTTCAGGAGCCAAGGATGTGTCACTGTACATACTGTAAAGATATATATGTAGGAAATATAGGGTCGAGGTTTATTTATTTATTTAAGGTTCATGGCGTTACTCTGGAAATTTCAGGTGAACTATAACGGAAATATGTAGCATTTTATTTGTCATTTTGGCAGTCATTGAGGCTATGGACCAACACAGGAAGCTTTTATGTTCCTACCAGTGCAATATTATTCTTCACATCACAGCAGGGGCACAATCTACCATAATACAATCTACATGCAGTCTGAAAGCATACACGTCCATACACCACGTGCAGCTTTTTCACACCATGTGAAAACTGTTTGTATTTGAGCTGCTGTAGACATCTGCTGTCTCTTACAACAGTCAAGTATGTTTTATAGGACTATTGTACCTATTTTTCAAGCTGGAGTATTTTACAAAACCTTTGCAATATAACTCGAGACATTTTTCTCAGGCAGCAGTAGGTGCATGGAAAAGTAAAAGCCCTTAACAGAAAACAATATTTAACAAACTGTTGCATTTTGTCTAATCCGACTTAAAATTACATAACCTACACTGGTAAGAATAATAAATGAACTCTTCTCCACTATGTCCTTACAATTAAACTGAACACTTACATATAAAAACAAAAACAAACAGCAGAATATATTTCCTGTAATCACAATTATTGCCACTTTGGGATAAGAATGATTAAATATAGAGACCTACATCTTTAGTTTTAAAAAGTGCATTATTAGTTTGTGGTTTCACTTTCTAATAACACACCCTTTGTGAAAGGGTAAACATTATTGTATGCTGAATAAGTCACTGGACATGTTAGTCCAAAGAGACCACTTTTCATTTCAGTCTATGAGATGACTGCTCAGTTTAGCTTTAATGCTGACACTGTGAAAAATGTTAGCACCCGCTGTTGCTTCTATGAACAGCATTTTAGCAAACTAATTATTTGGCACTTATTGAAAATTCATGTGTTTAAAACCTTCCTACATTTTCTAAAGCTAATAAAAGTATTTGTAATGACTTCTGTAAACTCATACCTGAAACATGTATGTATTGTACTGAAGACGTACAGCCATGTAAAAGGAAAGCATGCCTACTGATTAAAGTTCTTAATTGATGACTATTTAGTATTTATAATAGGATTACAAATGTTTTTAAAAGCCATTATAAGTGAAACAAAGCTGCCAAATAAAAGTCGGTTTTGATTAATATCTTTAAATGAATAAATCTTTTAGAAAAGGCTCCTTATTAGAAAGTTTGACTGACAATTTATTGATGTCCAGCTTTAGCACCATATCATATTTTGTATGTACACATCTGAAATATAATGCCGCAGATGCTGTAGGACCGTGACAAAGTGTATAGTGGCAATAATTAATATACACTTTCAATATATGCATAGTATGGGATTAGAGTCACATGCACAAAATTTATTTTAACATCATCTAGTTTTTATAAGCACCACTATAAACACTTAATGGTTTATAACACATTAAAATGTAGCTCTACACATTGATTTATTATATTTGTAGCAATTTTAATTGCCCTGCAACCATTACGGCATCATTAATTCTTGCTTTATGTGTGATTTCCATTTGTTTTAGTTTTTTTTTTTTTATAATTCCAGGAATAGACAAACACTTTGTATCTGCTTACAGTTACATTATTGCATCGTTAAATGTTTATATACTGCTTATATTTGCTAGGAAAGGGTGGCATAAAATAGTACTTCTCTGCGCCATGTTAGCTGTTGCATAGATTGTCATTACCCATTTTATATGTTTTAACTGATTCTTTGATCCATGACACCGACAGCCAGTAACTAAGATGCCACATGTACTTAATTAGGGACACCAGAATTACTTTTCCAAGTGATTTAGACTCACATTTTCAGTAGGTACAGATGTGTCCTTGTTCATACAGTATGTGTTCAGCACTCACCATTATCCTCTGTACTGTGGAATAAATATAATTGGATGATAAATTACCATGTGTTTGTGTGTTCTTTTTAGCCTAGTCTTAAACGTTTACATACAATTATGTGGAATGCCTAAAAAAAAAAAAAAAAAAGTATAAATCCGGGACTTACTACCAGCTGAGGAGTGAGATCCCACTGTGATGCCTGAAGCACAGTGTTTCAAGCACTGATGTCTTGGTATTTAGAAATAGGAAGCACCGAGTGAGAGGTAGATCTGGGTCTAACTTTGAGTTTGTTAACCCTGCAATCGGCAACTCTGAGGTTTTTTTTGTTCCAGAACAACTAATCAGCTATGGAGCAGACACTGCAAGGCTTGTAAAGTAGCGACTAGTCAATCACAAGTTTGGCTCATCCAAATGTGTACTCTGCTTTCTCCGCCTCTAATGGGTCCATAAAGAACAAAATAAACACGTTGTATTCAATAAGACTTGAAACTAGCAACTGAGACCTGAAATCATCAAGAAAAGTATTTACTGAGGATACACATCAAAGGAGCCAAGTGACTTTGGACTTCTATGCAAGTTCTTTTTGTAACCAGAGGCCCACTGCTGGTTACTAGAAAACAGATGTGGTATCAAGTTACACACATACAAAGCACAGGTCTTGAACTTCATGTAGCTCAACTGCAATAAAACTGAGTTTACAGCAGTCATTTTGATAATAAATACTAATAAAATTAATCTAGGCTTACAATTAATCTAGGCCTGAGATGTACCTCTAACCTCGACCTGGCGTCTTCGGCCCGGAGGGCATTATTAAATGTTAGGTTGTTGATGAACAGGGGTGGAGGACTTGCGGTGGTCTTTAGGAATAAATTCCGGATACGGCAGCTGTCCCCACCTATGTTTGCTAGCTTCGAAGCACAACTATTGGAACTTGCTGGTCCCCCCCTGGCTCTTTGTGTTGTGGACTTTTATCAATGATTTTGCTGACTTTTTAGGATCTATTTGCTTAAATTATAACCGTCTTCTTATTGTTGGTGATTTTAGCATTTATATCTGTTGTAAAGACGATAGGCTTGCCAAAGACTTTCTTGTTTTAGCTCTTTTAATCTTACTCAGTGGGTAAATGCTCCAACCCACTCTAAAGGTCACACACTTGATTTGGTTTTCTCTCATGGAAAACCACATCCCAGTGTTGCTAGTGTCAGGGAAACTAGCAACACTGGGATTTCTAGCCACTTTCCAGTCATTTTTGATGCTGATCTATGCGAAACTGATCTGAACCTTGGGGGCCCTCGATGCCTTGCCGGTTCATTGATTCTGGGACTGTGGCTGAACTTTCTGCGTTTTTCTCTGAATCTGTGCTCCCTGATACGGCTGGCATCACACAGTCTTTATTTGATGACTTTGCCAACTCCCTACTTGCTATATGCACCTCCATACTGGACTCTGTGGCCCCTATAAAAGTGAAATGTCCTAGAAGCTGTTCCCGACCTTGGTTAAATGACTCTACACGTGCCCTACGCCGTACCTGCTGTCAAGCTGAGAGGCGGTGGAAAAAGGATAGGCTCCAGGTGTCCCTTGATATTTTACGCAGGACGCGCTTGGAATTCCAGAAATCTGCTAAGATGGCTAAAGCGGCTGTTCTGTCAGCCATCGTTACGAATAATAGTCATAATCCACACGTTTTATTCAATATTTTTAACTCCTTAGTTAACCCTTATCCTGAAGCATCGTGGCTAGCTTCTTCGGCTCTTTGTGAGCAGTTCTTAAATCACTTCACTGATAAAATCTCCACCTTAAGAGCCTTAAAAGCTTCCGGGATGTGCCAAGCCCCCGCTTTACGCTGCTCTATGACACTTGCTCAGTTTGAACCAGTGTCACTTCCTACCCTTAAGGGAATTATTGATCGTCTAAAAATCTCAAATTCTGTTCACGACATTCTCCCATCTCGCATTATTAAGGAGGGATTTAATGTAATTGGGCCTTGTATATTATCACTAATCAATCTTTCTTTGTCAATGGGTTGTGTTCCGGCTGCCTTTACACATGCCGAAGTGAAACCTGTTCTTAAAAAGCGTTCCCTAGATCACTCAAATCTCGCTAATTACAGACCTATCTCGCAACTTCCGTTCCTGTCAAAAATCCTCGAGAAGATTGTCCTATCACAACTTCAGACCTATCTGAATGAGAATAACATCTGGGATAAATTTCAAACTGGGTTTAAACTGTGCCATAGCACGGAAACAGCACTTTTGAGGGTCTTCAATGATCTTCTTTTAATTACTGACTCTGGGCGCCCCGCCGTCTTAGTTTTGTTGGACCTGTCTTCTGCTTTTGATCTGGTGGACCATAAT
The DNA here is from genome assembly GCF_018398535.1 of Haplochromis burtoni. NCBI lineage: Eukaryota > Metazoa > Chordata > Actinopteri > Cichliformes > Cichlidae > Haplochromis > Haplochromis burtoni. The sequence continues at coordinate 254,734 of NW_024582705.1, read as the reverse complement.
ATCCTGTTAATGAGGCTTGAACTTCTGGTTGGCATTACGGGTATGGCTCTTAGTTGGTTTAAATCCTACTTATCGGAGAGGTCCTTCTCTGTCACGATGGGTACCTACTCCTCTTCCATTGCCCCCGTTACCTGTGGTGTCCCTCAGGGGTCTGTATTGGGTCCTATGCTATTTTCTCTATATATGTTACCCCTTTGTCGTATTATTGAAAAGTACAAACTCTCTTATCATTGCTACGCGGATGACATTCAAATTTATTTTGAATTGACTGAGGATGAAACTTCATTGATACTTCGCTTCTTCGATTATATAAGTGAAGTTAAAGACTGGCTGCTGAGCAATTCTCTTATCCTTAATACCAAGAAAACGGAAATTTTAATATTTGATAGTCATACCCCTAGAGCCCATCTAACTGGTGTCCTTGGGCCCTTCGCTGATTATCTTTCCGATTCCGCAAGTAATTTGGGTGTTTACCTGGACGGCTCCTTTAAGCTTGACAAGCATGTGTCCTCTGTTATTAAATCTTGTTTCTATCAACTTTGTTTAATTTCTAAGGCCAAGCCAAACTTACCACGTGAGGATCTAGAAAGGCTTATCCATGCCTTTGTCACATCCAGGTTAGACTATTGCAACTCCCTATACACTGGGCTTCATTCTGCCCTTCTTCATAGATTGCAACTCGTCCAAAACGCCGCGGCTCGCCTTTTAACTGGTACTCGTAGGTTTGAGACAATCACCCCAATTCTCACTGGCTCCCAATTAAACACCGCATTGATTTTAAAATCTTACTGCTTACTTATAAAATCATAAATAACATTGCACCCAGCTACCTTATTGATCTCCTTAGTGTGTATACTCCCAGTATGCTGAGATCGTGAGACCAATTGCTCTTGGTGCAACCTAGGTCAGGGCTGAAAACCAGAGGTGACCGTGCCTTTGCTTCAGTTGCACCTAACCTCTGGAATAACCTCCCTCATACTATTCGCACATCTGACTCGATCCAGACCTTCAAGTCTCGATTGAAAACCCACCTTTTTAGCTTAGCCTCCCCGGCCTCCTAGAGCAGGCCTTTTAAGTGTACTTTCTTGCCTTCCCCTTTCCTCTCTTTTACCTATATTGTTTTTATCGTTAAGTCTTGCTTGCTTATCTGCGTGCTTGTATGCTTGGTTAATCAATGCCAGCCATCTGCTAGCTTATCTGCATTTGTATTTTACTACTGTTTTATTGGATTATGTGAAGCACTTTGGCTACCTCTGGTTTTAAATGTGCTATACAAATAAAGTTGTATTGTATTGTATTATCTTTCATGTTAAACTGAAGGCTATGAAAAGATTTTCATGCCTTTGAACAGCGTGAGTAGTTAAACATATTTTAGTAATAATTAGTAACTATGAACTAGTGGCCCCGAAAAAATTAGCTAGATGCTCCACAGAAGGTGCCCTGAGGGCTAAATAAATACAGATACAGCAACAAGAAGTAATCTTTTATTATGGCAAATGAAAAAAGAACTGTTTCTGTAAATGTATCCTGAAACACCTTGATCATAGTGCACCCTTTAGCGCAGTTAATGTCACATAAGGTTAATTTTAGGCTTGTCTCAATCAAACCTTAATTACATACAGTATCAACACAAACACGTGGCTCATGTTACACACAAACTTGCAGCCCTGTTCATCCGAGCTGAAACAGGAAGAACAGGAAGAAAAATTCCTCCAAATATTGCACAAAATGGCAAAAGTTGTTTATAAAATTGCCCTGGTGAGCATGACTGATCTGATAAAAAATAATTTAAAACCATGTCTGAACTTTTTTTTGTTTTAAAATCAAGTACTTGGGATTAAGCACACAGAGAAAAACTTTATAGATACGCTTTACAGGAACATGGCAGAGCGTGGGCGGTACGCTCTTTGGCTTTGCAAATGGATGGATGACAGGAAGCAGTCTGTACAGCAGAGAGGTCAGGGAAAACCAAACACACTTACAGGAACTCACACCATAAAATCACAGCTGAGTTAAATCAGCTGCTTCATCAGCACTGACCTCCTTATGGCCTTCACCTCTCTGAGGACCAATCAGTGAAATAGCACATGTTATGCGTCTATAGCGCCCGAGGCCTCTTGGGGGTGATTTGTTTGCTAGCTTGTTCCTCTTCCTGGAGAGCACAACGGAAAGACTTGACTTTATCTGGAAGAGGAGAGAATATCACACAGAAGGCACTATTTAAATGATGATCTTTGTCTTTCAGGATAACATGAAATCACGTCACTCATACAAAATTTGATACACCAGTGGAAGCTTTTTTTTAAATATTGTGAAATATTCTGTAGCAAAATGTGAATTTTATATAAAGTGAAGGTGAAATGATAGGATAAGAGCAGAAACTGGTGAAGAATAGGAAATAAAGATTTATCTCTCTCCTATCATCATGGATAATCCTTCTGCTGGACAATTGTGTTGTCTTTGTTGGGTCTCTTGTATTTTCATATAATTCGTAGCTTAACTTCTTTCTTTCATATAATCAGCTATTTGCTCATCAATACTGACCTTGATTGAAGTATCAGATTTTTAAATCACCAAATATGGGTATAGTTCTTAAAAATCCTATATGAATATCACCCCTATATTGGGCGATTGTGGCTCAAGAGTTGGGAGTTCGCCTTGCAATCGGAAGGTTGCCGGTTTGAGCCCCGGCTCGGACAGTTTCGGTCGTTGTGTCCTTGTGTCTATAGCGCTTTGAGGTCCTTAGGGACTAGTAAAAGC